>NC_073691.1:33968452-34160451 GCF_029784155.1 Uranotaenia lowii | reverse complement strand
AATACAAAGTCAGTCATTGATCTATGTTTTTTGAATGACAGACGTGTCTGAGTAAATTTTTGAATTAAGATTTGTAAGAACCGTAAAATCACGACTATGCACAGTGGTCAAAAATGCGAAAAACGTGATCGTTTCTTACAACTTTTTTAGTTCACATTTTTAGCTTATTAGTATCTTCGGAGAAGTTTTGTCAGTAAAATTAACTGTACAATATTTAACTATTATTTTTCTGATCAATCCTCCTACAAGTGAGATAAAATTTCTAACTTCTCTGTTATAGGTTTTAGCTCTTTGTTGTCTTCGACAAACTCGTTTAAAACCTAATTTTCTACAATTTTGTCTCAGATATCAAGTTTCTAAAATAATTATTCTCTGAGCTATCGGCTAAATAAGAAACTTAACATCTAAAATCCAGTTTATTATTAATTACTTTTTTCAGTTAATTTCAAGTTTAATTAAATGTTCTACAAAGTTGTTTGTCTTACCAAAATACATCACTTTATTGAGCATTTTCAGTTTGTAAAATGTAATACACAGAAAAAAGTTTGGACTATTACGTGTCATTGAAAATGGTTACCTTTAAAATAATTCAACCTGTAATTCAAAAATCACATAATTTTCAATTGATTGGTTGAAAAGTAAATGTTAAATCATTTGATATTACAGCAAATGTCCTGTAACAAAAAGGAGCAGGACATGTACTGTAGTTTTACAGGTCGAAGCATTATTTTTAAGTGAGAGCATTATTTACAGGCTGGTTTCGTGCATATGAATGTAGTGTGTCTTCGCTGTTGCTGCCAGTCACGTCAAGAAAAAAAAACACCGCAGGCCGTTAAAATTTCAGAGAACTCCTTAAATTTGGCCAGAAAAAAAACCGTTAAAAGACAATAAAAGTACTGAAAACTTAGCGCACCAAGGCCGAAAACATCGCTAACGATGAAAGTAAGTTTTAAAATGGTTTTGTTTAGCGATAATTTTAATATTTTCTACCCCCCGTACAGCTCGCAGTAAATGCGAAAAACGAACTTCACCATCCGGCCGGACAAACACCGGAACAGTTCCAGCGCCAAACGAGGTGAAAACTGGGCAGAAACGACCATGCATCATCAACAGCAGCGGTAGAAGATTTTACTTTGGCGAAAAAACAACATCATCACCCGTCCAGATCCTCAATCACGACTGCGATCACACCACCAGTCACAACATTCCGGAGGCCCGAGTGAGAACCAACACCAAAGCAGCCAATTTTGGGTCGCAGAAAACGCACCGAACCACCTGCGTCGGCGCCCTTTATTGGTAAAGTAAAAAAAGCCATTAAATCGAAAATTGTTCATTGATGTATTGAGGTTATTGTAATAAATAAATAGTGTACGAATACAATTTGGTTTGTTCATTAATGAAATTTAATTCTATTATAATAAATCAAAATAATTAAATTACGTGCAGATTTCATAACTGGTCGCTTAAAATTACAGGTCGCTTGCAATTACAGATCGCTTGCAATTACAGGTCGCTTGATATTACAGGCCTGTAATTTTAAACTATCCTGTGAATTGCCATGTCCTCGACCTGTGAAATTACGGTAAATGTCCTGCTCCTTTTTGTTACAGGACATTTGCTGTAATTTTACAGAAAATAATTTTTGCTGTGTACTGTCAAGCTATGTACTGTCGAGCTTAGTTGCCCAGTATTTGTAAAATAAGGCGTGAAAAAGCACTATTTTTAGTAATCTTTTTAACATAGCTCGACAGTATCACATTTTACAAACTTAAAATGCTCAACAAAGTGATGTATTTTGGTAAGACAAACAACTTTGTAGAACATATTATTAAACTTAAAATTAACTGAAAAAAGTTAGTATTAATAAACTGAATTTTAGAGGTTAAGTTTCTTATTTGGCCGATAGCTCGGAGAATAGTTATTTTAGAAACTTGACATCTGACACAAAGTTGTAGAAAATTGGATTTTAAACAAGTTTGTCGAAGACATCAAAGAACTAAAACCTATAACAGAGAAGTTAGAAATTTTATCTCACTTGTAGGAGGATTGATTAGAAAAATAAGAGATTTTTATTGTAGAGTTGATTTTACTGACAAACTTCTCCGAAGACACTAATATGCTAAAATGTGAACTAAAAAAGTTATAAGTAGAGATGTACCGAATAGTGGTATTCGGCGAACGGCCGAATACCGAATATTGACTTTTTCAACTATTCGGCCAAATATTCGGCCGAATATTCGGTCGAATATACTGTTGGGTTTTTGATGAATATACAAAAGCGATGATTTCAATTTCTTCCTATTTCTTCCATTCCCCTCATGTTTTTGAGTCGATTATTTTCAACCAGATGATGATCTTTTTCAAGTAGGGGTCTCACTGATTAATAAAAAAATCACCAATAACTGAAAGGACATCAGATGACTCGTCACTTCGAGGACGTTTATCACAAAAGAGATGGGTTCCTCTGAAATCTGAGAACAAACACGTCGAACTGGCGCCAAGCAATTTGAAATCGAATTATCTAGAAGAAAGTCGAATTTGAGCAAGATATCTTCAAAATAGTTGTTCAAAAGTACAATGATTTTTATCAGTCTGTACTTTAACCTAGGGCAAATCAGGATAATTTTTTGGAAGAAAGATTCTAAAAAAATGGCAAATATGACCAAAATTAAGACCAAAACATAAAATAGGAAAGTGAAAGAAAATAACTTGAAATTTAATATTTTTATTGAATCGCAGAAGAAGTTTTAAAATCATATCTAAGGATTAAACAAAAATTGATGTTCATTTTGCAATTGTTTAAAAATCGTTTTTGAACATAAAATTTTAAAATTTTCAAAGAAAAATTAGAATTCTTTATTTGCTTTAGCAAATTATTTTATTAAAGACAGGCAAAATCAGGGAAGTTTTGAACGATATCTGGGCATCTCGGCCAGATTTGACTAAGCTTGATTTCTTTATTGGATTTATGGGCTAGACTGGATATTTAAAAAAAAATCGAAATAAACAATAGTCAAAGTATAAAGCGATTTTTGTCAGCTTTCTCCTCTACGATCTACTGTGTATTGATGAGATATTAAGGATGTGTAGAAAATAAATGAAGTTTTTAAAAAATTGATTCGGTAACACTGAAGAAATATAAAATATAATAAATTTCATTGGCAACGTTTTATATTTATTTAAGCAACTCTAGGCAAAACAAACAAAACAAAGTCAGTCATTGATCTATCCGTGTGATCGACAGACGTGTCTGAGTTAATCTCTGAATTGATTTGTAAAAATCGTAAAATCACGACAGTTCTAATAAAAATATTTTTAAAAGTTTTTAGTCAATGTTTTTTTTTCTCCTTTCTTTCTTTCCAGGTAAGCTCTCCGGTTTTCTGAGGCAGGTTTGAATCAGTTTAATATGTTTTCATTTTAATAATTGGCATAAATCAACGACAGATTCACATTGCTGAGAGAATTTTACTCAAGAAAATAACCTGCCGAAAAGTATTGTTAGGTCAGCCATCTTTCAGCATCGAAAGTTTGTTATTTTAATTCAAATTTTCAGATTGATTCCTTGATTGACTCCCAGTACCAAAATCTACAAACATTCGGACCTGTAGAATTACTGATCTAAGAACACTTGTCAACAGAATATTTTCTTATGTGAAATCTTCAGTGTAAATAGATTTTAAACATTTAAAGGATTCGCATTCAAACATCGTGAGATAAAAAATGAACCAATATCTGAGAGCAAGATAACAACTTCAGTTGTACATATTGAAATTTAAAAACGTTTATGGTGTTTGCTCGAAAAAATCACAATACAACTTCAATTATTGCTCTGAATTCATCATTCGATTTGTTTTAACTGTACTATCAATATGATTCAATTTTTTTCTTATCTTCTGTCATTACAACACGTTGAGGCTGCCGTCCCGACTTATTTACGAATTTTCATGCAGTTCTCTCAGCTCGCTTGATATTTTCATTAATACCTTTAAGCTACCTTCTCAACTAGTCTTTGGGTTTTCCAGCCGTTCCCTCAAACCACTCCAGTTGAAAATCCAAACTGTCATTTCAACTCTTTTGAAAATTGTTTTATCTTTTTTTTCCTAAAGTTTCCATTCACTCCAAGGTGTCCTCCTTTCTTCCTTCATTTTATTCCACATTTTCTTGTCAAATCGTTCAAAGATGTTTTTTTTTTTTCATTATGTCTTTCATGCTATCCTCACAACCCGCTTGAGTTTTCATCCTCACCCAGCGGCCTTCTCAACTCCCCTCAAAGTATTTCTCTTATTTATTATTTATGTCAAGCTTCCCTCGTTTGTGTTTTCTTTCTCTCCAATCTGTATTCTTTACAGGCATGATTTTTAATTTTCAACTTGCCTTAGTTGTTTTTTTTTTAAAAAATGGCAAGCTGTTTTTTCAACCCGCATGAGTTTTCTTTCCCATCAAGCTGTTCTCTCAACTCGTTTTATGGTGTTTTTTCGAATGTTTTAAGCTGTGGTTCCAACCCGCTTAATCATCAAGCTGTCCTCTCAAATTTGTATCGAGCTGTCCTCTAATCCCGATGATATCGGTGATTTTTTCCTTTTATTTGAAGCTGTACTCTCAACTCGTCTGATCACCAAGCTGTCCTCTCAACTCGCTTATCGGAGATTTTTTTTTTCATTTATTTCAAGATTTCCTCTCTAAATACCCGATTGATCACCAAGCTGTCCTCTCAATTCGCTTATCGGTGAGTTTTTTATTTATATCAAAATGTCATCTCAACTCTATTATCGATGCTTTTTAAGTTTATATCAAGCTGTCCTCTCAACCCGCTTGATCACGAAGCTGCCCTTTAATTCGCTTATCGGTGATCTTCTTTTATTTATACCAAGCTGTTCTCTCAACCTGCTTGATCGCCAAGCTGTTCTCTCAACTCGCTTTTCGGTGAATTTTTCATTTATATCAAGTTGTCATTCAACTCGCTTATATGAAATTTTTTTGAAATTTATATCAAGCTGTCCTCTCAACCCGCTTGATCACAAAGCTGTTTTCTCAACTCGCTTTTCGGAGATTATTTTATAATTTATGTAAAACTGTCCTTTCAACCTGCTTGGTCAACAAGCTATGCTCTCAACTCGATTATCGGTGAATTTTTTATTTATATCAAGCTGTCATCTAAACTCATTTATTTGTATTTTTTAAATTTATATCAAGCTGTCCTCTCAACCTGTTCGATCACTAAGCTGTCATCTCAACTCACTTACTGGTGATTTTTTTTATTTATTTCAAGCTGTCCTCTCAATCCGCTTGATTAACAAGTTGTCCTCTCAACTCACTCATCGGTAATTTTTTTTTCATTTATTTCAAGCTGTCCTCCATATCGTTCGATCTGTCCTTTCAATTCGCTTATAAGGGATTTTTTCCTTTTATTTCAACCTGTCCTCTCAACCCATTTGATCACCAAGCTGTTCTCTCAACTCGCTGATCGGTAAATTTTTCCGTTTATTTTAAGCTGTCCTCTCAATCCACTTGATCACTAAGCTGTCATCTCAACTCACTTATTGGTGATTTTTTTCATATATTTCAAGCTGCCCTGTTAATCTGCTTGATCACAAAGCTGTCCTCTCAACTTGCTTATCAGTGATTTTTTCCTTTCATTTCAAGCTGTCCTCCCAATTCGTTGGATCAGCAATCTGTCCTTTCAATTCGTTTATAAGTGATTTTTTCCTTTAATTTCAAGCTGTCCTCCCAATCTGCTGGATCAGCAAGCTGTCTTCTCAACTCATTCATTGATGATTTTCTCATTTATTTCAAGCTGTACTCTCATCCTGCTTGATGTCCTCTCAACTCGCTGATCGGTGTTTTTTTATATATTTCAAGCTGTCCTCTCAATCTGCTTGATCACCGAGCTGTCGTTTCAACTCACTTATCGGTGATTTTTTCATTTATGTTAAGCTTTCCTCTCAATCCGCTTGATTACCAAGCTGTTCTCTCAACTCGCTTATCGGTGAATTTTTCATTTATATCAAGCTGTCCTCTTAATTCGCTGGATCACCAAGCTGTCCTCTCAATTTTCTTATCAGTGAATTTTTCCTTTTATTTCAAGCTGTCCTCCCAATTCAGCAATCTGTCCTTTCAATGCGCTTATAAGTGATTTTTACCTATTGTTTCAAGCTGTCCTTCCAATCCGTTGGATCAGCAAACTGTCCTCTCAACTCACTTATTGGTGATTTTATCAATTATTGCATGCTGTCCTCTCATCCTTCTCAGCAATCTGTCCTTTCAATTCACTTATAAGTGATTTCTGCCTTTTGTTTCAAGCTGTCCTTCCAATCCGCTGGATCAGCAAACTGTCCTCTGAACTCATTTATTGGTTATTTTTTTCATTTATTGTATGCTGTTCTCTCATTCTGCTTGATCACCAAGCTGTCCGCTCAACTTACTTATGGATGTTTTTTTTTTATTTATTTCAAGCTGTCCTCTAAACTCGCTTATCGGTGAATTTTGACATTTATGTCAAGCTGTCCTCTCAATCCGCTTGATCACCAATCTGTTTCCTTAACTCGCTTATCGGCGTTTTTTTTTAAATTTATTTTAGGCTGTCCTCTTAACTCGCTTATCGGTGTTTTTTTTATTTATCACAAGCTCCCCCCACTACTCGTTTGAATATTTTCCTTGCACCAAGCATCTTGAGCACGAGAGCCTAGAGTGGTGATTCATTTGACTCGGCTCTGTCCGGGTTAGCTTGAGCGGATTATCTACCCAACTCAGGCAGCTTAAGGATGGAGTCAAAGAAAAAATCGACTCGGGCCAAAAAACATCAAAATCCGCAAGCTTGCCAAGCTGTCTTCCTTATTCGCTTAGATGAATCTATTTTAATAAATTTACTTGTTTTTATATTTCATTTTCTCTAGATAATCCAGAATACCATTTCACCACATAATAAAACATCATTAATTTTTCCCTTTCTACCACAATTTTATGATTTTAAAACTCCTTAATATTTTTCCAACTATTGGTAAAATTTTCTGAGCGTGTATAACTTAGACGCTAGTTGTTTTTTTATCGGTTTTGATTTTTTTTTTAATTTAGTAACAAACCCCAATGCGATTACTAATCACCTGCCACGAGCACCAAATATGCAGACTGTTCCGGAGCAACTAAGTGCCGCACCACTTGACTCACTTACCCGCTCACACTAAATGACTGACTACCCAATAGACTGAGTCGATTTGGGGTCATTTTGGAATTTCTCAAACCCTGGGGTCTAAAAAGCTTCGTATTGGTCTAAAACTCATCTATGATTTTTTACAACATTTTTAAGTAACGTTTACATGAGTAAATTTGAACTTTTAGGTTTGTATGGGAAAACTGAATATTTTGTACTGAAAAATCAACATGCCAATTATAAAATTCCTGAAGAAAATTTTCCGCTGAACAACTTTGTCGAAGACCGTAACTTCGTATCTTATTAGGAAAAAAAGATATTAGCTCTTTAATAGGGGTATGTCTTTTCGCACTGATAAACAATAAATTCAATTGACATCCCTGCAGAGTGCCTAGCGAGGTATTGCGTGACTACTTTCCGTGCAACATTTCGCGAGGCTCAAGCAGTGATGTCAATTGAATTTATTGTTAATCAATGCGAAAAGACATACCCCTGTTAAACAGTTTATAACTTTTTCGCCTAATAAGATACGAAGTTACGGTCTTGGACAAAGTTATTCAGCGGAAAATTTCCTTAAGGAATTTTATAAATTGGCACAAAAACCATAAAATGCAAAATGAGAAATTTCGAATCATTAGACGATTCAAAAGATAATTATTTTTATCCGTCATGAATAACAAAAAGTTTGATATTGCTGAAAGACGCTTTCGAAGCTACCCTTGTATAGCTGACGGCCGTCAAATTTGAAGGTGTCAAAAATGGTTGGACAAAGGCTGAACGAGTTATTCTTCAGCCAATTTTCCCCTACTTTCTATTGGCTGAAATAAAACTTCCTTATTCGCTGAAACTGCGCTGAAATATTTCTTTCTTCAGCCAGAAAGCTGAAACAGCGATCAGCACCTCAAAACAGCATACGATCAGAGAATTGGCGTTTTTAATCAGCAAAAATGTTTGTTGGGATAACTTGCTCGCGCACACGCTCGTATCGAATGACCAAGGGTCGGTTTAATCCATGCACAAAATTACTAGCTTATACATATAACAAGGTGTAGGATGAAATAAAAGCCCTCTAGCAACATTATCATACCGAGAGTTTATTTTCAAGGCACCTCCAAAACTAGAAGTGGTGGTCAAAAATTTTCATTTTTCAAAACAAAACATCCAACTCAAACCCGCGTTCCTTAATCTGACTTTTCAATATCGGTTTTGACCAGCATGGAAACTTTTTCGGCATTTCGAAACACGAAAAATGTGTAAATTTTACACACTCTAATATTACAACCCTTTTTTGTTTTTTTTTATGTATTCCAACGCTTTTAAAACACATTACGGTTTCTCTTTCCAACAGTTTTTTTTTTTCAATGAGTCCAATGTTAGATAAGGTTTACCCATAACGTAACAACTTCAACATTCCCGCTAACTTATCGACAGCCAGTTATGAGGGAAACCCATCCGATTGACAACATCATTGTCCGTTGTCACAGAGAGAATTTGTTTTGACGGATGATTTATTGCTGTCTTCCTTCCCGACAGCTACCTACCTATACTTGTGTTGTCTATAGTCTCGTCTCGTGTCCGTGCCTATTTTCCGATAAAGGCATCAAAAATCCGTTCGGAAACCTGTTCCGAGATGTTTTCGTCTCAGTTCATCAACAACCAGAAGCCCTTGATCGACATCCACATCCTACCGAAGAGCGCAGTCGCGGCAATTTCTGGCTCACATCAATCGCATGCCTGAGATGTTTGGATCCAAAGATATGCAGACACGCCACAGGCAGATCATATGACGACGACGAAGTGTACGGTCAAGATGCCGTAATCCGATGATCGCGGCGCAGCGGTGTGATCTATGATTGCTTCCTTTTCGCATAATTTTTCATATAAACTTCAGTTTGATTGGTTCGAAGGAAAAAAAAGTCAAAACAAAAAAAATCAGACCTCCAATCAGATGTAAAACTGTAAGCGAGAGCGAAATCGAACGCTCGGAATGTTTGAAATGTGAACAAAAAAAAAATCATACTACAAAAAAAAGATCATACCTCTTGGCCCGGTGTTAACTCTACTTGTGTTGTGGTGAGATACCTACTAAGAGCCGAAGCTAATCGATTCTTCCGGTGATTAGAGAAACCTGGGCGAAGATAGTTAGACGATAGCTAAAGCGAGCTATTTAGTGATCGTCAGGTGGCAAAACCGCAAACACTCTGCCCAGTTAGTTGATCGCAGTCGATCTCAGCGCGTTGCCAATTCCCATCATGGGCTACAGTACTACTTCGTTTGTTGGAAAACTTTGATTGATGAGATTCTCATTTATTCAGTATGTACAATTTTTTTCCGTTACAATTTCTTATTCGCATTAAAATTAGTTTAGTTTGTTCAAGTTCTGCGACAATCGCAAAATCTGCACTGCTCAAGGTGCACAGAAGTTCCATATTGATGCCAAATGGAACCAACAAGTTCGTCAATTGGACTTTCGAAGGCACGTCGACGACTAATGTGACAAAGGCTCTTAAGTTTCCGAGGTGCCATTTTTGAACTATCAATGTTCTTTTAAAGGTCGTTACGGGGTTCATGTTCAGTAAAAATCCTAATTTTTTATTTTAGTTACCCGAGATTATCCTTGAAAAAGTTTCAGAAATTATCGAAACGTTGTGATTTTTGCTTTACTAACATTGATGAATCGAACCCGGTCAAATTATCAAGCTCAAACCGTTGCTCGTCAAGAGGTTTGATTTGATTGTGGTTGCTGTTTTTTTGCGGTTTAAGCTCGGCTGGTCAAGGTGAAGAGGAAGCACCCTATCGTCAATGACTCGTGTATATGTTGTTCGTCACAGTAGTAAGACCCAATGCAACGGTTGAAATGAATCGTGAAGACGCCCGTGAAGGTCCCACAGTTTATCAGAAGCTTTCGCAAACCGGTGAAGTCATATTGAGGCATGTTCAGAGTGTCCAAAATAAACAAAAACAAATGAGATAACTCTTGAATTTTTCGGGTTTGGCTGTGGACACCAGATGACAATGTCAATGTCATATGGCGTCATATGTCTGTCGATGGTGACATCCCCAACTACGAACGCGTGGTCTTTGAGAATAGTCCATCTTATGGCAGAAGTAAACCGTAAAATTGTTTGTTTCACAATCAAGTGTTAATTCTAGTGTGCTGAAGTACATCCTCAATTAGAGTCCTATTTGTCACAAGCAATAAACAGATTGTTGATTTACAACTATTATTGTTTCTTTCAAAAACTGATTTAATATGTTAAAATTATAAAGATTTTTGATTTTGAATTGACTTTTAAAAACTCGTTTTAGAATTTAATTCTAACATAATATGGAAGCTAGCAATTTTAAGCAAGAGCAAGAATTTGAGTTTGAAACATCAATAAGATGATGCAAAGTAATTTCAAACCTAAGAAAAGAATAGTTTTGTTAACTCTCAATCACCTTATTTGGAATTCGATTTATATTTATGATTCTTAAATCGAAATGTTCTTTTCTGCATTTTCATTTGAGAAGCGGTTTGATTTCGATTTTCCATCCAAAGACTATTAAAACATATTTTTTTCTTATCTAAGTTTATGGCATATCGGCAAATTGAAATTCTAATTAGAGAGCAATTAAGACATGCGACATGCCACCTATCAATTTTCATTTCCGTCTTAATTGCTCTCTAATTAGAATTTCAATTTGCCGATATGCCATAAACTTAGATAAGAATATATCACAGCGGAGATCGAAATAAGGTAAAAAAATTTTTTTTTAAATCATCACTTAAATTTAATTCTAAGAACAAATTTTTTTTTTCTTATGTTAAAAATTATTATTAGAAATCCTAATTTTGATATCGGAATTGTCGTTTATTCCTGATAATACGATCTTCGAAAATTATTCTTGTTCGCTATGAGGGCCGGATAAAACGTTCGGGGGGTCTGGGGCAAATTTTCTAAGGAGACTACTATAACTTTTTTTAAGGATGTAGTTGTAGCAGTTTGTTTAAAAATTGATCTAATTCATCAAACAAAATCCATACTAAACAAAAAGCTTAATCACAGAATAATGAAAATATTTGGATAATTTGACAAAAATATTGGAATAACCCAATTGTTAACGCCGTTCCCAATTAAAATCATCAATCAGGAAAAAACTAGCCACACTACTAATTAAAACCTAAGTATCATCATCATTGAATGATGATAACAGCAATTGTTCTGTAGGTGCACTCTCTTATCAGATCTATTGATCTCCCGATCGACTGATAATGAGTGAGAAAACATCGCACGTAGGTTTCAGAAAAATTTGATTTGTATACCTAAGCTAGTTGACAATAAAGGCTCGTTGAACTCAGATCGTTCTTTAAAACTAAATCGCGAGTTGTAATTGTACCTACTTGGACAAAATAAAGTTGATCCTTAGTGTATGATCACATTTGATCGTTGTGAATTTTAAGATAAGTGTTGTTACTCGCAAGAATCGGAACTCCCCCCAAGTGTGTAACCGCGAAGTACCGACGGACTTTTTAAGTGCTCGTTAACATTTGGTCCGCTAGAACCGGATCGTCGGGAAACGCGGAATCGACCGTTGAACATTTGCACGTGGTCGCTTACCGATCTCCACTGGGGAGACCAGAAGGACACGGCCGTTTGCTGGTTGCTGCTGGGACCTGTTGCTGTTGCTGGACTGGAGGTTTTTGGATCGCTTGTGCTGTTCGTTAGTGCAAGATTCTTTGCGAGCATTTTGGGCATCGTGTTGAGCTGTTGTTCCGGAGCGATTGTCTTTTGGCGCCATTGTCGCTGCCATTGTTGTTGGTGCTATTGTTCCCGTTGTAATTGTTGCTGCATGCTGGATGTCGTTGAGCTGGAAAAATTTGGATAAGTACTGTCGCAAAATTGTCTGTGGCGTACGGATCTTTGATGCATGTGAGACCGACGTTCACGAAATGGCAAAAATAAGTGATTGAATAGAATCTAAATGTCGCCTTTTCTTAAATAAAATTACTTGCATGAATTTGTGGCGTTATAATCATTTACAGCTGAGTTGAGTCCATTTAAATATTATATTTCTGTCTCAGATCGATTGAGTTCTACATTTCGACAAAAATTAAGGTTGTTTGTTCTCCAAAATCCCATTGTTCTGTCAACCGCGTGGTCGATTCGAGTCAAAGTGCGAAGTGGTGATTATTAGACCGGTGCAAATTTGGTGAAGTGGCAATTTTCAAAATGTCGTCTGATGATTTGCGACTGCTTGGCAAGCAGGAGCGCGTGATAAAAAGTTCAGTTTCAAATATAAAATACTTGGTGGAAACTTGTGGTGATAATGTGAATGTTCGTTCTTTGGAAATGAGTTTGCAACAATTAGATGACTTGTGGTCTAAGTTCATTGACATCAGGATGCGAACAGAAGTTATGTTGGATGCGGCTGCTGAAGACTTCGAAGAATTCACCCAATCAAACCGTGATGAGGAGTACACCCGGATTATATCGGAGTTTGAAAATACTGTGCTGACTTTGAAAAATCAAATCCACATGAAAATGACATCATCACTAGAAGCGTCAGGCGCAATAGTATCTAGAAAAGAACCTGCTAATTTTCCCCACCACTCCAAAGTCAAACTCCCGGAGCTCAAACTTCCTTCTTTTAGTGGACGGATATCAGAATGGATCACTTTTAGGGACACCTATAAGAATCTGATTCATAACGACGCGAATTTGTCAGACATCGATAAATTCACTTATCTTAGAACAAGTCTTATCGGAGATGCGTTGCTTGAAATTGCATCCATTGAAATTTCGTCTGCAAATTATGCTATAGCTTGGGCAGCATTGGAAAGTGTGTATGAGAATAAAAAACTATTGGTTATGACACATTTGGATACTTTATTTTCTTTAGAACCACTACGTCATGAAAATTTCGACTCCCTTAACAAACTTGTGAATGGTTTTGAGCAAAGCCTCCAAATGCTGAAGAAAATTGGAGAAGAAGTTGAAGGGTGGAGTACGTTGCTCCAGTATATGTTGTACAAAAGACTTCATCCAAGCACCACACGCCAATGGGAATCACACTTTAATTCTAAAGAAGTCCCGAAATACTCCGAAATGATAACTTTTCTTAAGAGTCACTGCATCGTTCTACAGTCTGTAGCTCCAGTTCGTTCGACCCAGCCCGAAACAAAGAAATTTCGTACATCATCCAGCTACACAGGACTTCAACCTTTTGTCAACTGCCCTTTTTGCAAGGAATCAGCCCACTCTGCATTCAAGTGCCCCAGATTTACGAAGATGTCCATCGGTGAGCGGGTGGATGCTGTAAAACGGAATTCGCTGTGCTTTAATTGCCTCTCATCTCAACACATAGCTCGTTCATGCACTCGTGGGAAATGCCAACACTGTGGACAGCACCACCACTCGTTGTTACATGCCAACTCATCGACCACCGCGCATCAATATTCGAAACCATCAACTAAAGTTTTCAACAAACACAACCAACCTCAAAGCCTTAAGTCGCAAACTCAACCCAACCAATCGAATCAAACACAGACTGGCTCCTCAACAAATCAGCAGACACAAATTCGCCCAAATCCCACACCTCCTCAAAATGCAAGTTCCATTCAATCACAAAATTCCGCCACAGACATTCCCAGTACAAGTTATCCCACATTTTCAACCAAACATTGCACCCCACACAATGTTCTTTTATCCACGGCTGTTGTACGCGTTGCTGACCAATTCGGAAACATCACGCTTGCTAGAGCGCTTCTGGATTCCGGCTCTCAACGCTGCTACATGTCGAAAAACTTTCTCAAACACTACAATTCAAAAGAAGCCGTGAACACTTAGCTATTTCCGGCATTGGTGGTTCACGGTCCTCCTCAACTCAAGTTGTATTTGCCGAAATCAGTTCACGCATGTCAGATTTCTCCAGGTTGTTAAAATTTCACGTTTTGCCTCAAGTCGCTGTCAACCTTCCCGCAAAAACCATCGATATTTGTAAGTGGAATTTGCCTGTTGAGATTCAGTTAGCCGATCCTGCCTTCAATGAGTCGCAAGTGATCGATATGATCATCGGTGCTGAAATATTTTTTGATTTGTTGCTTCGAGATGATCAGATGAAACTAGGAGAGCATGGTCCAACTCTTCAAAACACATATCTTGGCTGGATAATAGCTGGTGGTATTCCAGAAGAAGCAGTTTGTCTGCTCAACGTTCCTTCAGATGCGATAAACAGAATTGAAGTTGAACTTGCACGGTTTTTCGAATTGGAATCATGTCGTACCAGCAGCACACTTTCATTGGAAGAGTCAGCATGTGAGACGCACTTTTCGAAAACGACAACGCGTGGGAAGCATGGAAGATTCATCGTTCAACTCCCCAAAAAGCCGTTCATGATCAACAGACTAGGAGAGTCCAAGGCAAGGGCGCTTAGGAGGTTCGGAACGTTGGAACGACGACTTAGTGCTGACCCAACCCTCAAGCAACTTTACACGGATTTCATCGAAGAATATTTGCGGCTGAATCACATGCGGAAATTGTCTCCAGTCGAGGAAGATTGCGCGTCAACTGTTGCATACTATCTACCACACTAACCAGTATTGAAGCCTGATAGTACAACAACTAAGCTCCGCGTTGTTTTCGACGCCTCTGCAGCGACAAGTAGCGGTGTTTCTTTGAATGAAACTTTGATGATTGGTCCGACAATCCAGGAAGACCTTTTCTCAATTATGCTGCGTTTTCGTCTTCGAAAATATGCTATAACAGGTGACATTGAGAAAATGTATCGCATGATCGACGTTGATCCTATTGATCACAATCTTCAGCGCATTTTGTGGAGAAGCAGTATAAATGAACCTGTTCGAACCTTTGTTCTCACCACCGTTACGTATGGTACGTCACCGGCACCTTATTTGGCCACCCGCTGTTTGAAAATGCTTGCTGATGAAAATAATTCCACGTATCCTCATGCATCTGAAGCTATCAATCACAACTTTTATGTTGACGATGCACTGCTCAGCGTTGACAGTCTAGAAACAGGAATTAAGACCATTGGAGAACTTATAGCCCTTTTGGGATCTGCCGGAATGACTCTTCGAAAGATCAGTTCCAATTGTGTGGATATCCTCGATTCCGTTCCACCTTACCTTCGAGATGAACGCCTTTCGCAGCAGTTCCAGGAATCAGGTAGCGTCAAAACTCTAGGCCTTACTTGGCAGCCTCGCCGAGACATCTTTCGCTTCGTCGTTCCTCAATGGAATACTTCTTCTGAGATGAACAAGAGAATAATTTTGTCTGACTTCGCTAAGCTCTTCGATCCTCTTGGCCTGGTTGGACCTGTAATCGTCCAGGCTAAGATATTTCTCCAGGATCTTTGGAAATCAAAGCTTTCCTGGGAAGAAATCCTCCCCGAAGAGTCAACAACTTGGTGGCTGACTTATCGACGCAACTTAGAAGACCTAACTCACCTTGAAGTGCCGCGATGGGTTGCTTTCAGCAGAGATACGATATCCGTAGAGTTGCATTCATTTTGTGACGCATCAGAGAAAGCGTACGGCGCTTGCGTCTATTTGCGGTGTACATCTTTCAGTGGAGAAGTAACTGTTTCGTTGTTGACGGCTAAATCTCGTGTTGCTCCGCTGGATGACATCAAAAGGAAGCGTAAAAAGACCACCATACCCAGGCTAGAGCTGTCCTCCGCCCTGACGTGTGCCCATTTATTCGAGAAGGTTAACCAAAGCATCAAAATCACCAGTCAACATTTTTTTTGGACCGACTCGATGATCGTAAAGTGTTGGCTATCATCCCCGCCGTCCCGATGGGACATTTTTGTAGCCAACAGGGTCTCAGAAATCCAGCACACCACACGGTCAGGCGTTTGGAACCACGTCGCTGGCTGCGAGAATCCTGCAGATGTTCTATCCAGAGGAGCTACCCCAGAACAACTTTCGTCGAACCAAGGCTGGTGGCAAGGCCCGCCATGGTTGCAATTGGATCGGAATAGCTGGCCAAAATCTACTCAGTTTGCACCCGAAGATTTCGACACCACATTACTAGAGGAACGAACAGTTTCGACACCCGCTCAAATCGTCGAGCCTAGCCCAATATTTACTTTGCGTGAATCTTTATCAGACTTGATCAGGATAACAGCGCTCTTGCTAAGATACGCTCACAACTTAAGAAATCGTGAAGATCATCGTACGGGTATCCTGACCTTTCAAGAAAGAGAAGAGGCGCTCTTGAAATTGGTTCGTCTGGCTCAACAAGAAAGCTTTCCTGAAGAAATCGCAGATCTGAAGAAAAGTGGATTTGTCAAATCTTCATCAAAAATTAAGAATCTAACTCCTAAACTAAGAAATGAATTGCTTGTCGTCGGTGGCCGGCTCAGAAATGCTGAACTTTCTCTCGGTCGTAAACATCCCTTCATTCTGAGCAACCATCATCCTTTGACTGAAACTATCGTCGTCTTTTATCACATCAAATACCTCCACGCTGGGCAAGAGTTGGTAATATCGAGCCTCCGAGAAAGATTTTGGCCTGTCCAAGTGAGGAATTTAGTTCGTCGAGTTATCCATAGATGCGTCAAATGCTACAGGGTGAAACCAAAAGTTCATGAGCAGCTGATGGGCGATTTACCCCCAGAGCGTGTCATCGAAGCACCTGTGTTCCAGCGTGTTGGCGTGGATTACTGTGGCCCATTCAGCATTCAATACCCACAACGGAAAGCTCGTCCTGTCAAATGCTTTATTGCTGTGTTTGTTTGCCTCGTTGTGAAGGCAGTTCACTTGGAGATTGTTGGTGATCTCACGTCGAATGCTTTTATCGCTGCCTTGAGAAGGTTCATCGGTCGTCGAAGTAGGCCTGAGATCATTATGTGTGATAACGCCACAAATTTCCGAGGGGCACGGCGCGAGTTGGACGAGTTACGAGTTCTTTTCAACACCCAAGAGTTCGCCCAGAATGTCTCTCGAGAAGCTGCAGCAGATAACATCAACTTCAAGTTTATTCCTCGTAGAACTCCCAACTTTGGTGGCCTGTGGGAGTCCGCCGTCAAGTCGGTAAAAGCACATCTGAAGCGTACAATTGGAGCAACAACCTTGAAATTCGACGAATTCTTCACACTGGTTGTTCAAATTGAGGCTTGCCTTAATTCACGCCCACTCACACCGCTATCAAATGACCCTGAAGATCTTACTGTCCTCACACCTGGCCATTTCATCGCCGCTAGGCCACTCATGGCCTTACCAGAGCCGTGTCTTGGACACTTGAACGAAACAACACTCTCGAGATGGCAACGTGTGCAAAATTTCTTTCAACATATTTGGAGCAGATGGTCCAAGGAGTACCTAGCCAATCTGCAAACCCGCAACAAGTGGAATAAACAGCGGGATAATTTGGTCGTCGGAACAATGGTTGTACTGCGAGAAGACAACGTACCCCCACTGAAGTGGCTCATTGGCAGAGTAAAAATGGTTTACTACGGAAATGACGGTAACGTACGGGTTGCCAAGGTCCAGACCCAGAACGGAGAATTCACCAGAGGTATAGCCAAGATATGTATACTACCAATCTCCGACAACGTAGCTCTCTCTCCGTCGTCACCATCATCAGCTGATGTGGAGGCCTAAATCTTCCACAATCACCATCCACCATACTCGTCCTGTGGTTTCGTACAGACCGCAGAAGCAATCGCTGTCCATTGAAGTTCAATCGTATCATCCATGATGTCAGATCAGCCCATCGTAGAAATCACCATGTATCCTGCTCGACTTAAGCTCGAACCTTATCAATTTGTTGTAATGCGTCAAGTATTCTGTGGGAGTTTGGGAACTCCCACGCAAAGTTATGTAGTCCCATGCATTGTGCAATGCTCGAAATCAACCACCATGTTTCATTGACAGGATACATCATCACATACAGTCAATTTCATTGCGATCTGCATCATACCAAGTCACCAAACACCATCACCAGAAGTCGTCACACAGCCACCACCGTTTCCGTCGATCGAGGGTCAATCCAACAACGTGGGTCCACATCGCAAACTGCCAGTATGAAGAGGAAATGCCGATTGAGAAAGTCAACACATTCATCGATGTCATCGCCACGCGATGGCCAACGAAGGCGCAGGATGCGCCCGCGGAGGCGGTCCGCCTCCGCGGATCAGGGAAGTCGTTTTTTGTTTGTTTTATTCTTTTAAAAAATCGCCTCTCATATTATTCGTAGACACTCCCGGTCAACCAAGAAGCTGGCGGCGCGAGCGTAGGCGGACGGCCTGTGAAATGTGTCGGTGCCCCCCAAAAATCCAAGCCGAGAACACCGAAGGACAAAGTGACGGGCATAGGCGGGCGGCCTGTGCTATTGTCGATCATCTTTACCAAGTCCTCGTTCAGTGAAAAGACGAACGGACGGAGCTCATCCCGAACGGAGGAAAGGATAACCAGGGTGCTGAACATCAAGGGTCGTCAGCCGACGATAGGTACCACGAAAGGCGAAAAACCAACTCGGATTGCGGACCGCAATTGAGTTTAAAAAAAAAAGTTGAAACTACATGAAAATCGCTGAAATTCAATCAATTCAAATAATGTTAATTGTGATTACCAAATAGTCTTAATTTTAAATAGTTAATATTGTTATTACCAAAATATTGGAATCTGTTATTCCAAGGCGGGCGGCAATGTTAACGCCGTTCCCAATTAAAATCATCAATCAGGAAAAAACTAGCCACACTACTAATTAAAACCTAAGTATCATCATCATTGAATGATGATAACAGCAATTGTTCTGTAGGTGCACTCTCTTATCAGATCTATTGATCTCCCGATCGACTGATAATGAGTGAGAAAACATCGCACGTAGGTTTCAGAAAAATTTGATTTGTATACCTAAGCTAGTTGACAATAAAGGCTCGTTGAACTCAGATCGTTCTTTAAAACTAAATCGCGAGTTGTAATTGTACCTACTTGGACAAAATAAAGTTGATCCTTAGTGTATGATCACATTTGATCGTTGTGAATTTTAAGATAAGTGTTGTTACTCGCAAGAATCGGAACTCCCCTTAAGTGTGTAACCGCGAAGTACCGACGGACTTTTTAAGTGCTCGTTAACACCAATAAAGATGAACATTTCAACTTCATCTGTAGGATACAAACGTGAACGATTAGGTAACCAATAGATTGAGAAAAAGATAACAATTCAGAATCGTATTAAATATGCAAATGGTGCACAGAAAGGTTACGAAATTATAATAAGAGACAGAGAGTTAACCTGCTGATCGCTAATTTAAACTCGAAAGACCAATCCAGATTAAACGTTTAGCCTTTAAATTTTTTGACCAAGTCAGAACTGACAGAATTCTGTCAAAAAATACGTGTTAAAATATAAAAGTTATAATTCTGTACAAGATTCGAATTCCTCGATAACATCATAATCAGATATTTAGTTTACTTCCATTAAATTCAGAATTGGAGTTCAAAATCCCATTCTAGATTTGAAAAAAATGATTTAAATTTTAATTCATGCGATGAAATTATGGATTGGTCAAAATTCAAAGAACAATTTAAACTCCTACATAAAACTCAAACATTTTAATTATTTAAACGAATTCACGCATTCGTCAAGTCTCTCAAAAAACATATAGAAGCATACTTCAAACTTATCAGAGAACAACCTTCGATTGTAAATTTAGAAGAAAAAACAATCTAAAAAGCTTAAAAAGTTAAATATATAGTCCATTGATTAAATTATGAAATGATAATAATAATTGTTTTTATTACAGACCTTTTAGAATAAAAATTAAATATTTGCCATGAGACATTGCGATTTCAAATCTGTTAAATTTACAAATAAATTAGTATGTATGGGAGAGTGGGGAATCATGGGCCACTTTTTTTCGTTGTTCCATAACTTCTTTATTATAAAAGATAAAATGAAAGTAAAAAATGGGATGGTTTTCTACATTTTCAATGTATCATAAGGTTTTTTTTTTAATTTTTAATAAGTTAATTTCCCCAATTTCTGACTGTTTTAAAAAAGTAATATTTTTTGGATTTTGAAAAATGGTGGGGAATCGTGGGCCACCGAATCCAAATTGACCAAATAACATGCAAAGTTTATGAGTTGACAAAAAGCTGTGATTTCCTAACTCATTTCGTTATTTTAAAGCAGATGATGAAATAAAAAAGAGAGCTGTGTATGCTCGCATAGATTCAAAAACCTAGCTCGCGAACGTTTTGGCAAAATTTCTTATATAGGATGGACAAAATATTTTTCATAACTCTTCATTTGGCATAAGAAAACTATACAGATACGAAAGACATATTTCAAGTTCTGAATGTGTATAAAACCATAAAAATAAAGGTGATTCAAGATGTGTGGCCCACGATTCCCCACAAGCTATGATTTGCAAATTGGTTGCGTTTGTGTGACTTAATGATGTTCCATCAAAAATTCCTTTTCCACGTGCAAGATCATGACAAAACTAAGATCATAAGCGTATGAGCATATTTTTGTTATGCACTTTAGGTTCCCCATCGATGAAGTTAGCGAGTGTTTTTTTTAATTATATAAGTACATTTTTCTAACTTTTTTTAGCTTGATAAATAAAAGAAGCATATGATCAGATATAATTGAACCGATATACACCACTTAACGAGAAAACGGGAGACACGAATAGCGCTATCTGGCGACAGAAATGGAAGTACTACACTGTGATTTTTTTCGGAGCTTTGATCAGAGATGCCAGGTGTCCTGATTTTTCAATTGACAATCGCAAAAAGTGTGGCGTAGCATATCGAAAAGGCGGAAGTATAATGAGTACTTTTTAAACAAACATAATTAATAGCGCAAATTCTTACAATTCTTAAAACCTTATTCAAACCCCTAAACATCGTGATTGTAATATTATTATCGATTTAGCACGAAGTTTTGAAGAAAGAATTAAAAGGGAATGTTATTAGACTCAAAAACGTTAAGGTCAAGCATTTGTAATAAATGACTAATTTATTATGACTTCATAAATTACTAAAAATACATTGAAATACGACATTCACGATAAAATCTGCCAGCACAGTTTTTAGACTTTTGCATTGAGAATTATCGCCAGCTCCTAACGAGTAAACAAACAAACTACATATTTTTAATCAAAGATTTGCGCCTTTTAATTTCTCTAAATCGAATTCCATAAAATTTATTTTATCTTCGTCTTCATTTCGAGTTTTTAACAACAAACCGTTACCTACAATATGTCATACAAACCGGCAAAACAAAATTAACGTTTGAAATAATCAAATTAGGAAGGTAATTAAAAGTAATTACTCCTCTCCATATTTTGTTCAGAAATATTTACAATTATGGAATGGAGATATTTTCTTAAACCCCTTTCTGTTTGTCTGTTGATTCACTAAAATGTTTATGGTGCAAGAATAGAAATAAATGATTTTATTTATAATAACTGGCATCCCTGATCAAGTAGAGTTCAAAATACACGCTATTCACAAGATAGACGAATTTCTCGAATTAGTGCTTCCATTTTTTCCGCTAGAGGATGCTGATGGTGTCGCCTCCTCATTGTATGAAGAAAATAAGTGTGGTGAATATTGGTTTCAATTATATTTGATATGATGCGTATTTCAGTCAACAACATATAGGAATATATGCTCACGCAAAGCGACGACGATGACAGTTGGTTTGAGATTTTTATCTCAACACACATCTGGATATTAAAAGTGGCCCACGTTTCCCCATGGCCCACGATACCCCACTCTCTCCTACTATATTTCATGGAAGAAAAAAAACTGAAGAATCTCTAATCGAAAAGTTTTCAATGGATGTAAAAATGCAACGATTTTTGAATAACTTTTGAACAAATGGATAAAAATAAATGAAATTTTGAGTAAATATTTAAGTAAAATTTTTTGGTTATGTAATATTTACATGTGCAAAATTTTGTAGCGATCTATTCAGTAGTTTTTAAGCTGGAAATCAACAACACGATCAAAATTCATGTGGTAAATCGTTCTAGAAGTCCCAGAGGATCTCAAAGTGAGCTAAAATTTGAATAAATTTAAGAATGATTAATTCCATGAAGGTATGGGAAGTGAGAGGTTTTAGAAAACGCCATCTGAACTTTTCAATTGGAGCCGGGTCCTGGATTAAGCCACCGGAGGGCCCGAGGCAATTTTTCTCGGGGGGCCTATGATTCGATTTTTTGTTCAAATGCTATCCCAGAGAATACAAAACGTTTCAAACGTGTAAAAGAACTGGAGATGCGTTCAGTATACACCTAGGTCTTTTTTTACGCGGTTTTTTTTTACGCGGTTTTTTTTTACACGGCTTTTTTTACACGGTTTTCGGGAATTAACACGGTTTTTTTTTACACGGTTTTCGCGAATTAACACGGTTTTTGAGAGAAAATATTCTAAGTCCTTTTCAAAGGAAAACACTTAGAATCTTTTTGAAGTTGGGAAAATCTTAGCTCTGAGACTAAGAACGTGAAACATGAGACCCCTGAGACATGAGACTTGAGACCTGAGACCTGAGACCTGAGACCTGAGACCTGAGACCTGAGACCTGAGACCTGAGACCTGAGACCTGAGACCTGAGACCTGAGACCTGAGACCTGAGACCTGAGACCTGAGACCTGAGACATTAGACCTGAGACTTGAGACCTGAAATATGAGACCTGAGATCTCAGACACGAGACATGAGACATTAGACCTGAGACATGAGACCTGAGGCTTGAGACATCAGACCTGAGACTTGAGACCTGAAATATGAGACCTGAGACCGCAGACACGAGACACGAGACACGAGACATGAGACTTTAGACCTGAGACATGAGACTTGAGACCTGAGACCTGAGACCTGAGACCTGAGACCAGAGACCTGAGACATAAGAGCTGAGACATTAGCCTGAGACATGAGACCTGAGACATGAGACATGAGACATGAGACATGAGACATGAGACATGAGACATGAGACATGAGACATGAGACATGAGACATGAGACATGAGACATGAGACATGAGACCTGAGACATTAGACCTGAGACATTAGACATGCGACATGAGACATGAGACCTGAGACCTGAGACATGAGACATTAGACCTGAGACCTGAGACCTGAGACCTGAGACATGAGACATTAGACCTGAGACTTGAGACCTGAAATATGAGACCTGAGATCTCAGACACGAGACATGAGACATTAGACCTGAGACATGAGACCTGAGGCTTGAGACATCAGACCTGAGACTTTAGACCTGAAATATGAGACCTGAGACCGCAGACACGAGACACGAGACACGAGACATGAGACTTTAGACCTGAGACATGAGACTTGAGACCTGAGACCTGAGACCTGAGACCTGAGACCAGAGACCTGAGACATAAGAGCTGAGACATTAGCTTGAGACATGAGACCTGAGACATGAGACATGAGACATGAGACATGAGACATAAGACATGAGTCATGAGACATGAGACATGAGACATGAGACATGAGACATGAGACATGAGACATGAGACATGAGACATGAGACATGAGACATGAGTCATGAGACCTGAGACATTAGACCTGAGACATTAGACATGCGACATGAGACATGCGACATGAGACATGAGACCTGAGACATGAGACATTAGACCTGAGACCTGAGACCTGAGACCTGAGACCTGAGACCTGAGACCTGAGACCTGAGACCTGAGACCTGAGACATGAGACCTGAGACATGAGACATTAGACCTGAGACTTAAGACCTGAGACATGAGACATGAGACATGAGACATGAGACATGAGACATTAGACATAAGACATGAGACATTAGACCTGAGACATGAGACATGAGACATTAGACATTAGACATTAGACATTAGACATTAGACATTAGACATTAGACATTAGACATTAGACATTAGACATGAGACCTGAGACAATAGACCTGAGACATTAGACCTGAGACATTAGACATGAGACCTGAGACCCATGCCTCATGCCTCATGTCTCAGGTCCATGTCTCATGTCTCATGTCTCATGTCTCAGGTCTCATGTCTCATGTCTAATATCTAATGTCTACTGTCTAATGTCTCATGTCAAATGTCTCATGTCTCATGTCTCATGTCTCATTTCTCATGTCTAATATCTAATGTCTACTGTCTAATGTCTCATGTCAAATGTCTCATGTCTCATGTCTCATGTCTAATGTCTAATGTCTAATGTCTAATGTCTAATGTCTAATGTCTAATGTCTCATGTCTAATATCTAATATCTAAAGTCTAATGTCTAATGTCTAATGTCTAATGTCTAATGTCTAATGTCTAATGTCTAATTTCTTATGTCTAATGTCTAATGTCCAATGTCTCATGTCTCAGGTCTCATGTCTCATGTCTCATGACTCATGACTCATGTCTCATGTCTCATGTCTCATGTCTCATGTCTCATGTCTCATGTCTCATGCCTCATGTCTCATGTATCAGGTCTCATTTCTCATGTCTAATATCTAATGTCTCATGTCTAATGTCTCATGTCTAATGTCTCATGTCTCATGTCTTATGTCTAATGTCTAATGTCTCATGTCTCATGTCTCATGTCTTATGTCTAATGTCTAATGTCTAAAGTCTAATGTCTAATGTCTCATGTCTCAGGTTTTAGGTCTCAGGTCTCAGGTGTCATGTCGAAAGTCTCAGGTCTAACGTATCAGTTCTCAGGTCTCATGTCTCAATTGTCAGGTCTCAAGTTCAAGGTACCAGTTCGCAAGTCTCAGATCTCAGGTCTCATGTCTTAAGTCTAAAGTCTCAAGTTACAGGTCTCAAGTCTCAGGTCTCAGGTGTCAGGTCTAAGGTCTAAAGTGTCTAGTTACATGTCTTATTGTTACAAGTTTCAAAGCTGCATAAATTTGAAGGTCTTTTTTTACACGGTTTTCCGCAATTAGCACGGTTTTTTTTTACACGGTTTTCGGGAATTAACACGGTTTTTTTTACACGGTTTTTTTTTACGCGGTACGTATATCAGTGTAAAAAAAGACCTTGGTGTACTGTCTTCAATTAGCCATGTTGTCTGCCTAGAAGATAGTTTTTTATACCTCCAATTAAAAATTGTTAATTAATCACGTGCAAACATCGTGGATGAGTTTAGAAATTAAAAAAAAAATGCTCAGATATGAGCTTAGAAATGCAAAATTTATTTCTCATTTTTGTTTCATTGAGAAATATTTACCTCATGACAATTGGGAAGTATAATGAAGATTTAAAACATAGAAGACAAACTTCAAAAAAATAAACAAAATAATTAAACTTAAATTCCATAGAGTTACAGATATAAGAGTTTAAGAATTCAAGAATAAAAATCGGGTTTTATTCCGAACCACAATTCAGTGTCTTAAATCTAAATCATTATTTCAAATCAAGTTTTGAGAAAAAAAAATGAATTAAGTTTGAAAATAACTATTAGCACAATTAACGGTCAAATATACAAAAAAAATGCCTTCAAAAGCGGCCGTTTTATTTCCATAGCATTTTCAAAGATATTTCAAAGTTTATACTCTCTTTTGCTTGGATCCCAGCAAACATAAAGTCGTATTAAAATGATAACTCAAGTCATAAAAAACGTTACTGCGAATCGTAATTCCAACTAAAGCAAGTAAAAGGTCGTAAAAATCGTTACTCGAAATCGGATCAAATGGTTTAAATCGGATATGATAAAAAGTCCGCCATGTTTGCAGATTTTGAAGACGATTTCGTTCCTTTTTTTCCTCCCGCGTGGGTCTAGTGAGAGAACAGCTTTGTTGTTCTCTCTGTGACCAGCAGTGCAACCAGATTGCTAAAAATCAGATGGTGTATTTGCGAGAATTGCCCAACGACAGAAGCAGCAAATATTGTCGCTGGCAACGGTTCGCATGCGTTGAGAGAAAAAACTTGTGCTCTCTTGCATTCTTTCAGTATGTATGAATATGGTGTTGAATATCGTCCAAATCGTATACTGTTATAGCTTTAGCCAGAAGTTGAAAATATGTATGTATATTGCCCCACTTTGGTAGGTAAATGTAGTTTTTTGGAGTTTCATACGATCATTCTATGATGTATATGAAACGTATAACAAAGTTGTTGAGAAATATACCTTCAAAAATGTTTGCTGGGATTCGGAAGAAGGTAATAATAAGAATCTGAATACGAGATCCAGCGGCGGAATTCAGACCTGGACCCACTTTTAAAGTTTAAGATTCATAATGGGTTTAAAAATCAGGTTTATCAATAAAATTTAACGACTGATTTGTTTTCGTGTTGATTTTGAATGGCATTTCAGTCAATGATGTTTGTAATTAATAATACAATTTAGTTTGCATTATATCCGACGTTTCGGCCGTAGATTCGGGCCTTTTTCAAAGGAAATCTAGGAATTTATTTGAATTTTTTTTTAAATATAATTGTAACAGCTTTTATATTTAAAAAAAAAATTTCAAATAAATTTCTAGATTTCCTTTGAAAAAGGCCCGAATCTACGGCCGAAACGTCGGATATAATGCAAACTAAATTGTATTATTAACTACAAAAATCATTGACTGCAATGCCATTCCAAATCAACACGAAAATCAGGATTAAGAATCTAAAATCCAAGATCAAGGTTCAAGGTCTGGAGTCAGAATCAAAATCCAGGATTGTAATTTTCCGGGAAAAATTAACCAAAACTTACAGTTCGTTAGCTAGAATTACAGCACGTTGAACCCGAATGCCATGGCAAGTCCACATAAGTCACCGGGCTATGGTTTCGAAAAAAATAAAAGCCTAGAAAAGTGCAGTGAACTTTTCCTCCACAGAAGATTAAACAAGATTAAACGTTTCAATTGAAAATCGATAATCCATCTCAAATTGTGATGATGTTTTATATTTATCTTACAATTGAAATCTCTCGATTGCAGCATGGTTCGGGCTGAAGACGAATGAATGAATGAATGAAAAAAAAACCAAGCAAACAATTTTCCTGATCAGATGACATCTCGTCGATAGGTGGCATCATAATACTTAAAAGTAAACAGTAGCAGAAAAAAAACAACGCATCCAAACAAACGAACGCGTCAGACAAAAACAAAACAGATGCTTAATGTTGACAGCAAGTCGTGCCAAACCAACAAATCAACATTAAGAAATGCTTTTCCCCCTAAACGTTTCCGCTACGCTTGGCAAGCTGGCAAAAGGTACCTTACAACATTTAAAGTTGCATGCGAAATGTCCAAAGGAAAAAAATCATAAACAAAACAAACGCCGTAATCGCTATGAATGAGTTGATGATGTTGAATGTTGATGATCATGCGCGGACCGCTTGATTTATGGATTTTAAATTTTACTTTTCATTAGCATCTGAGATGGGAGAAATGACATCTCTTTCGAACGTGGTGACTTTTCGGAAACTCTTCGACCATATCTCAGTAGGCTGAAATGGTGAAGTGTTCCTTTATGATTTGTCCAAACATTAGACACGCAAAATGGCAAATAATAAACGGGTAAACCGCTAACTTTTGGGCCACCTGCATCGAAAGAAAAATAAAGATGTTGGGTTGCCGTTTTTATTTCGGCGTGCCGACGCTGTCATTTCCAACCGTTTATGTTGATGGGAATTATGAAATTCATGCTTGTACAAATCACGACACCGATGACAAGATATGCCATTATCGGAGTTTATCTCAAAACTGTAAGTGTGGCGTTGATGCGGATAATGTTAAAGGAGGTAAAATTTTGTCGCCTTTCTTGGCGACGAGTTACGCAATCAAATTTAGTGGTGTCAAAAGTGATTTTGAATTCAAGGATACATACGCTTAACATAAAATGCAGGGTGAGTGATACTTTTTTTAATAAAAAATTACGTAGGTGAAATAAGGGCACAATGGCCATTTCAACTTTTCCATTTTCTTTTCAAAATTTATCTGGTGTGATTTTAACAATTTTGACGGTTCATTGATTGAAAAGAACGGTTTTTACACCACTTTTTTACATTTTTTGTGGTCTTAACCTTAAAAAATTTCAAAGAAATATATCCTTATGTACAACGTATAGCTTCTAATTTCAGCTTTTTAGGACACTTAGCGAATTGTTTTTTATCATTCCGTTTCAGAAGCATGCTTTTTCGGATTTTATTTTCTAAGAATTTGAATAACGAAAGACTGAAGACATATTTGAGTTACATTACGAGGTTTCCAAAACTATACATTAAAAAAAATCGGTTGATAAACAAACGAGATATAACGGTTTTAAGCGAGGAGTGTCAAATTGACACTCAAAGTTTGATTAGGGAGTTTTTTCCTGGGCTTTCAGGGTGCGTCCATAAAAAAGTAATAATGCAAAATTTAAGATTTCAAGAACTCATTGAAGGTACCCGAAGAAATCATTTTTATTTGGATGCACCCAAATAAAGTTACAAAGCGCCAAACTTCCAATAGTGTCATATTGACACTCGAGAGCGGATTAGGGATAAAATTCTGATTAACGGTTTGGACCAAAAACTGCGCGAAATATTCGAGAAAACTTCAACTTAATTACGAATCTGACTGGGAAGTTAAAATTTGTAATCTGAACTCCGGAGCTGATTAATTTTTATTGACGAATCCTGAATTTCTTAATAAAAATTGTTAACTTATTCTGGTTGTTGTTGGCTTGTTGAAAGATGGATATTTTGTTTAAAAATAATTGTCTGAATTTTGCGTTCAATAACTTGTGTATGATGAATCCAACTTCCACAACCACAACTTAATATAAACAATTTTCAAAACACTCAATTACCTTGTACACCTGTATGATAGGCCTAAGTAGTTTTCGAAATGGGCTTTTTCATTTTACTCTCTATCTAGTTCGAATGCCTTCGCCGAGCTATTTGTTGCATACATTTGGGCGTTTAAATCTATGGTTTTCGAGCGCGAAACAATCTTGACCGATGATGGTCTGGGTTTTCCAATCTCTGATCTTCTAATCTATCTATAAGTTTATTGCAATTTGATTTGTTTGGATTTAGCGGTTTTGACTGATTAGTGATTTGTGTTTTCCAATTTTCATTTTTCTCCAAATCACTAGAAAATATGTTTATCTTTTGGATTTTGAGATTTTTTTTCCAGAAAAAAATAAACTGTCAAGTTTTCGTAATTATAATAACGATGTCTTATTCTTAAATTGATTTCATTTTCAATGTTTCCATTTAATTTAACAACCTTTTATTAAAGTAGTTTTTAAACTTCTTTCTTTACATACAATAGTTTGATGATTTTTTTTTATCAAAATTTTCTATAATTTTTATCGAAACTTTAGAGATTATTCTGTGTTTTTTATTCCCTGGATTAGTTTTTTTTGTAAGGAAGGCGTTTCATTATTCATTTTTCAACTTTTTGATAAGTCGCTCAAATCAATCTCGTTTTTTTTTCAATTTGCAAATCATTTTGAGTCGAAAAAAGATTTTCCCAGTCGAGTAACGTTTGAGGCAGCTGCTCATTCTAGTACTTCCATCCAACGATTTAAACGCCTTCAAGTATGTAACAACCCTGACGCATATGTTCGAACTCGACTGAACAGCATGGAAGTGAAAGCTAAACGTGATTTTTCAACGGCTTTTCGGAAGCTCTTGCTGATCCGAATGGTTTTGCTTATTCGGTTCGGAAGACGATGAGTTTGAAATTTTTTGACTTAGTGGCAGAGTTGCATGTTTACCGATAATCATTTAAAATTGATTATGTATTTAAATTTCGTTGTCTATCCAGTAAAATACACGAAACATTAATTTGCAAACGACGATAGGAAAAAAAGTCACATGGGCTATAGAGCTTAATTTCAGTTCTTTTTCGTGTGCAAATATTGAAAATATTTTTCGAGTACATCAGCAGTGTAGGGAAATTGGTTACGTTAATCGTCTTCAAGTAATCAGTCGGACATCGTCCTGTAGATGGGCAACATCGAGCCCGAAACCGGTCGACAAAAAAGATAATTTTAAACCATTTTTCCGTTAAGTAAGAACGTTAAGTGTCGTGTCCTGTAATACGTCGTGTGTTTTGTGTCATTTTTCGAGTTATTGTCTTTTTTCCTAACCCTTTAGACTAAGCATACCAGAATTTTCCAACACGTGTCTGAGTCGAGAAATTCCGGGATTTTTTTTTTGAAAAACGTTGCAAAAACCGGGCATTCGATTTCAAGTTTTCCAATCCAAAAACTTGATAATATCCGGACAAATCTGGGCAAAATTTATCCATTATTTGAACAAAATTAAGAGAATAATAGGTCAAATGACTCAAATCACTTGAAACTTTAATTGTTCTTCGAAGGACATCAAATTTTGATCGATGCTTCCAAAAACAATTTCTAAATAATTATGATGAATAAAAACTCTGAAAAATTCGTTTTCGGACACGAAAATCAAAGCTTATCATTGCTCAATTTGATTTTTTTTTTTTTGGTAAATTGAAAATAGTGGTTCGCATTGGTGATATACTTACTTAAAAAAACACGTCTGAAGTTGGAGTTGCGTTTAGGAGGGTTGATAAAATTACATTTTTTATCTTCCCAAAAAAATCCAATTGAAAACGGACATGTAGGCATAACAAAGACAGGCAAAAACATTATTTTTCAAATATTTTTGCAGTAATGTATATCATTGTCTGAAAAAAAATTTAATAAAAAAAAATAAAATCTTTGAAATGAAGGGATAGTTTTTTTTCTTCTTAGAAGTCAAAATTACTCGAAATCATCGAGAAAGCAGACGATTTCTTAAAAATCTTTATTTTCAACATATTGTAGCATTTTACAGTTTATTTTAAATTGTGCACAAATCTATTAAATGAATTTTTACCTATTTTCAAATGTTAGCTTGAATCTCAGAACCAATAGCTGGTAGAGTGAAATAAAATGCATATTTAAAATTAACACGCCCAAACCAGTCAAATCCATTTTTTTAATTTTTTTGCATCTCGAAAATGTGAATTGTTTTGACTTGTGCTATCAGAAATTCTCCAATTCATGATTTTTCTTAATTAAATCTTAAAAATGAATTTAAAAAATTGGAAATAATGTGTCCATCATGAAATAAAAAAAAAATAAAATCATTTATAAATTTTCTAAAGCAAATTTCTTACTATTCGAAACGAAGGGCTAAAATTTGATTTTATTCATTTCAGATTAAATAAAGTTAGAAAGCTTGAATTTCAAGAGCAAATCAATGAAAGTAGAGTTTCAAAAGCGCCAGATATTTGAATCTCAAATCATAGTTTTAATTCATAATAATATTAATATTAAGAAATAAATTCTTCGACCCAAATTGAAAATGAAAAATGAACTTCTGAGTTGATAAGAACAACACGATATTTCCGGTTCACTTTTCCTTTGTTTTTCCTTTGGGAATTCCGGCTTGCAGTCTTTGTTAAAGCAAAAACGATATTTTTGTTTTTATAAATCCAACGTTTCAATCCGTGTTGGATCTTCTTCAGGGAATGAAGATGTATTTTTAATGTGAGATTTACTGTGTTTCCATATTCGATTCTACATGTTTGATATTTTGTGTATGGGGATCGACTTAATGTAATGTTTTTCCTGTGGGAATTCCGGCATGCATTCTTTTTTAAAGCGAAAGATAATTTAAAGATATTTATCTCAAAATGTTCTTCTTTTCAACAACCAGTGTATTATGTACTTTCATTGAATACATTTATGATGAGAGATTCCTTAATGAGTTCATCAGCCGATAAAATAAATCGATTGTTAACAAAATACGAAAATCAACTTCAAATAAAAAATTCTCGCAGAGAAAATTATAAGCTTGTATAGAAAATGGGTTAAAAAAAAATTTGTTTTCTTCTCAAAATTTGAAATTTTTCAAAATTCCTGTGATGTGGTTCAATGAGATCAAATACGAGGAGAAAAAGGCAGTGTTCAGGACTCCCCTAAAAAGTTATATGACGTTTTGATATCCCTCCCCTGACAAGAGTGCGGAGCTCCCATACAAATGTTACCTGAATATCTGCACAACTCTTGAATTTCATAATGCAAATGGATCCATTTTTTTTCAAGGAAGAAAGGCATGTTAAATGTTTTAACGCTAGTTTGAAACTCATATCTTTTCTGGAAGAAGGAGATTTCATAGAAATGCTCCGAAATTGCTTGATTTCTAAAAACTAACCATGTAACCACAAAAGATCTAACAACTGTTGGGAACTTGACAAGGGACAAATCAAGCAAATTGAACCAAATTTGACCTCTGAGGATTTCGACAAATCGTTTATTATGATGGCTTTAAACTCATTCCATCTATGAAACAAATGCTTCCGTACAAATTTAATTTTAAATATATGTTAAACTCGAGAATTCATCAAGCTAAACGAACCGAAGTTGGACATTAAGTGGCCAATTTTCTTACAAAAGAAGAAGCTTCCGCAGGAAACAAACTCAAAAATCATTGATACACTAATATTAGGTTTAATCTTCATCAGATTTACGCAATCCAGTAACTTTTCTACGTTTTGGGTTATCTGAAGAATCTTCAAAATTTACTGAAGGATTCTTCAGGAGGAAGGAAGAATCAATGAGTGTATTGTAGGGCTTTTACTTATATAAAAATAATTGAGAATTTCATACTTACCTTCATTGATAGCTTTATCCAAACTTATTTTGATTTGAGGCCAAATATTATTTTTCACAAAAAAGAATGTATCTGTGCGGTTACAGCGTTTCCATTTATGTTGTATTTTGAAGCATTCTCTTGTTATTATTTTTCTCACAGCTTTTTTCTTTCACAGTCTCTAATCACAGCTTGCTCATTTTTTCCCAGAACGCAGGTTATTCGATAATTCCAGGCCTTGTGACTATTCTCATTGAGCATTTAAAAAATGTCTCGTCTCCGGAACATTTTTAACCAAACTTCGGGAAAAAACTTCAGAAAAAATCAACCAAACTGTCTTCAAACTCAAACCAATAAAAAAAACACGTGTACGATGTTAGAGCTCAGAAATAGAACTATTAAGTTCAGATAAATGAGCCATAAACTCATATTGTTTATCTTATATAAGTAGCTAATGGATCAAGTAGGCTGTTGCTTAATAAGACAGCAATAAAACATGGTTGCATGGTTGTTATTTTTTAAATATCCAAACATTCAGTGTGTGAATAATTTCTATTTAATTTTTGAGAAAACTTAAAGATCTAGTTTTTTTTTCACCTAAACGAATGTTGTTGAGACATTTTATAGGAAAAATGTTGAATAAAAAGTGAATCAGTCCGAACAGGATTTGGGAAAGTTTTAGAAAGTTTTCCAATGAATCTGATTTGCTTGTCTGTAAATAAAGAAATAAAAACATTTAAAAACCAAAATAGTATTATCAAAATTATTAAGAGGCAAATAAATTAAAAAAAAAATTTAAATAAGCTGAACTTCAAATTTGATTGAGTTAAAATTTCTTTAGCAAAAACATTATCAAATGCAATCCCAAAAGTACAAAAATTGTCTAAAAACATGTTCCACTAAAATGTGAAAAACATTTGAATTAGCAAAAAGTGGTAATTAGTTTTCGTTTTGTTGGATAGCTGAGCTGAGACTTCCATTTAAATGTTTGAGTAGGATTAAAAGTGGGGTCTCGTGAGGTTACATGTTTTCCAGATGTCCGAATATAATGAAAATTCAGAAGTTTTTAATGCTTTACTTTTGTGCTCGAATTGGTTTTTCAATTATTCATCCTCTATAAAATAAATTTCATATTATTCTGAACACATATATATATATTTTTTTAAATTTCTTTCAAAAATTAAATTTTAGTGGACTATTGAAAATATTTTTTTGTTTTTGTTACTGAAACAAAACGGTAATCGAATCTTCGATCTCAAACTCGACGCTCATCAAAACGAGAGTAGATCCCTTGTTTTGCCAATTAAAAACAACTTCAACCTGTTTACATGATTTACCAAAAGAAAAGAAAAACAAACTGCTAACCATTTACACCGAAACGTTACAGCATAGTTTTATTTTTGGCAAACGGCCACACTAATTGCCTTTCATGAGTGATTTTTGGAGCATCCGTTGAACTACGCATCAACGCATCAACTCAGGGCAACAAAATCAAAACAAAGACACGCTTCTCAAACGTAAACCAAACGGGTGAAGTTCCAATAGCACAGATCAACTGGCAAAGTAAATTCCTAAATCCACCAACAACTGAAAACTGCACACAATAAAGAACAACACCGGTAGGGGGCGCGCAAATCATCAACAATTTGCATTAGGCAATGTAATGTTGTTGTTGTCGTGGTAACAACACAATAAAAAAAAACACTCTTGCTTTCGCGAACCTATTTTTGAACCATTTGCAAATTGTGCGTGGAAAGGTTACCGCGGGGTACGCTTTTATGAAATGACATTTTGGACCTGTCTCGGGGGGTAACTTCTTGACAACAACCAAAACAACAACAATAAAAAAAAATGAAGCCCCCGGGGAGAATCTAAGCGGGTGGTATTTATGGGTAGGTAGAGATACTTTTAATGTTGCACTTCGATTTTGGGGGGCCCCCCTAGACATGTCTCTTCACAAATGATCGATGGTGCTACAAATTGTGGCTCTCCCCTTTCCAAAAAACTGACAATCATCGAATTAGGCTTCTTCAGAGGTTAGTGAGCCAGCGAGTAAGTCAGTAAGTAGATGTAAGTAAGTAAGTCAGTAAGCAAGTATATCAATTAACGGGGTCGGCCGACTGGAGATGGATTTAAATCGTTGTTAAAATGAGCCCCCTGGCCTTCGATGACAGCTCGCTCAATAAAATACTTTAATTTTTGGATCATTTCTGGGGCCACGATGAATGATGATGATGGCCTTAGGCAGCGGGCCATTTTTCCGTTTTATAGCTCAATTCATTGGAATGCGTTGATGTACCCCCTCGAGGGAAGGGGCCTGGCGATCACCCCGAATCCGAATTATGGGTGCCCTGTGAGAAATTTTTGTGAGGTAGGTAGCCCGAATATTTGCGCGATCGGCTGCGAGTTTCGTAACCCCCTGCGAGCAGCATCAGAAATGCAAACAAATTACATATTAGTGGAGTGTTTAGCTAGCATGCAAATCTTCGACCTAGTCATAAGGAACAATTTTCGGTTAGACGGTAACCTCAAATAGCGGATTTCGTAACCCGATCTTCGATGTTTCGTTCGATTTCGAGTATGGTTTACTGGGTCATGAAACTAAAAGTCCCGTGGAACGACCTCAACAAGGCTAACTAAGCTTTAAGGAACCGTTCTTCGAAACTTTTTGTTGTTTCAGATTAATGAAAATGTAGAATTCATCGTTTTTGAGAGAAAACCCCAAATACTCATTTAATATCACTGGCGGCACTAGAAAATGTTTCTTATTTTTGAGATGGTAAAAAATTTCAGTACACATGACATGTTCAAGGAAATTTAGAAATAATCGCATTTCATGACCACCACATGAGATCAAGAAGTTTAAATTTTCAAAAATAAAATGTCCTAAAGTAGTTCAATAGTTGACATCTGCTCTGAACTTAGGTCCCAATCTCAGATTTTCTATACATTAATTACGTTAGTTCAAATAAAACATGCGCGGTCATGAAGGAAAAAGGAAGGGCCTGGGGGGTGTTGGAAATCGGTTTAATCACCTCACACTCCGATCAGGAAAAAATTGTTACAAAGAACACGAAAAAGTTCGAACTTCTATAAAAATTTTGAACTTTTCTTAGCCGGTGTACACTTGAATTCCGTGGGAATGTTTATCGAACGAAATTTATGTTCCAATTCTCCAATTAAAGCGTGTCAGAAGCGTAGGACTTCTATTGGCAGTCTTACTCTTTTTTTTTATTTTTTATCTTTTTTCACATTGTTTAATTTCTACAAAAAAAACTCGTAAAAGAAGCAATTTTACATTTTTTTTTAAATTTCATGAGCATTTAGGCTAAATCACTTTATTTCAGTATTTTTTTGCTTGCAATATCTAATATATTTGTCGATTTGTTGTCAGTTTTCTCAATTCCGCTTTTAGATGGCCTATATATATATTTTTTCTTTCCTACCAAACCTACGATAATTTTTTTGCTAATTTTTAATCCATAATGGTTGTTAGTTTTAAAGGTTAGAGATCTAGCTGTCATTAATTGTTTTAGATCGAAAACGCATGGGTTAAGGATTTCTGACGTTACCAAGATGACAATTTTTAGAAAATAAGTCCATTTTTCAGTTTTCTCATGTTTTTATTAGGTGTAGGTTTTGACAACTGCTTAAACAATCAAACAGAAGCCATTAGTATGAATAGTTAAAGTTACATTATTTGAAATATTCTGCTTAAAAAAAGTTAAAATAATGATTTGCTTTGAGTTTATGCTAGTTTTAGTAAACACCGTGTTAAGACGGGGTTCATAAAATTAAATGCTTGGATTTTTTTCATGAAGTAACAAATAATAAACAGACATGCATGACATAGAAAGGCAACAACATTTTTCTTCAATTATTTTTCCATTAATGTTAATCATTGCCTGTTAAACATGATTTAAATTGTAAATTTAAAAACTCTGAAATGAAGGGATTCAATTTGTTTTGTTTTTTTGATACCCTTTAAGTAAATTTTAAACTTCATCATACACTCTTGATTTTGGCAAAAAGCATCTCTAAACTGAGATCGAATCCCGGTCACGGCATACATAGTACACTTTCGGTGGATTGGTGGTTTTAGCATTTGTAGGATGCTAGCCATCACATCCTCGAAAGATGTACGCTTAGAGTTAAGAAAAAGGAATCTCTTCAAGGAAACATCATGTTTCATTGAGACCTGTATGTGTTTGTGTTCGTTTTCTAAAACTCCATTTTTCTTAATAAAATTCAAACTCACTAGACCATTTCAACTAAGAAGATGCATTTAAATTTTGGAATCACATTTCAAATTTACTTGTTTTCAATCCTTCACTTTTTTTATACAACGATCATCCAAATGAAAAAATACAGCTATTGCAAAAAAAAAATGAATATAAAATATTACGAATTTGTAAATTTTATTAACAACGTTGATTCTCTAGAACTTCTTGCAATAATAATTTGATTGTGCGTGTTATAACTATTGTGTTAGAGTTTAATCTTGGAGTGATTTTTTACTTTTTTGGCTGGGTTTCAAGATTCACATCAATCATATCGTCAATATTGTTAACAGATCGTACACACAAGGCTATTTAAAATTAAAATTATTTTAAGCTACACAAGATTTTTGAAGCATATGTTTTAATAAATAATTAAGAAAGATTTTGGCGTCAAAAATCGAATATATTGATGATAGATTTTGGTGCTATGGTCAGTGAAGTCATTCATTGCTTATAAACTAATAAACCTACCCAAGAACTAAAAAGATTATAGATAAAAGTTATAGATAACTATTTCGGACATAAAAAAGGGCGTTTTAAAGTTTGTAATATTAAAAATATTCATTTTTTAAGACCTTGTTTGAAGACTGCAAAACATTATCTTGGTTTAAAATTTCTTTGAAATTTTATGAAATTCTTAGATTTTCATAGAATTGAAAAAAATCAAAATGAAACCTTATGAATTTTTTTTTCTGATTTAATGATAACTCTCTGTCATCGAAAATGTTGACCATTGATTCGATTGTGTTGGAAACCTTTATTTTACATATCTCTGTAATATTTTATAGTTTTTTTTTCCAAAAAAAGTGCACTAATTTAGCTGCGAGAGCTGAGATAATGAAATTAAATGCGCTCCCGAATCAGTTAAAATCACCTCTTTATTTTTTGCACCTCTGAAAGATGTGAATTTTCATGCCTTGTGCTACCAGGAATTGATGCTTCATTTTACGGCTTTTTACTAACATCAGGTAAGAAAGTTCATTTTTTCCGAGGTGCAAAGAATATAAGAGTTAATATTGAAAAATTGTGGGGTGTTGATTCAAACTTTTTTTAGATTTTTTTTATCAGCTCTTGTTTTTGAGAAATCTTTTAAAAATGGCAGAAATTCATTAAATGAAATTAAGCACTCAATCAGTCTATAAAATTTATTAAAAATTGCAGAATTTATTATTTTTTATTTTAGAGCGTGGTATCTCTGACACAAAATGATCTCGAGTTCTCGAAAAATCTTAATCCTTCATTGAATGAAGGATAGTAAATAGATTTAAAATCATCTTTCAATTTCCATGTAGGTTTTTCGGTTCGTCTGTCATCAAAGATGATCCATATTAACCAAAACTGACCAATTTAAAAATTTCTACACACCATGTCTTCAAAACTAGAGAGTGATAAACAAAATATTAAGTTTTCAAGTTTAGGCAAAAAAAAGCTGTTTTCCTTGATTATTCACAAAATCGTTTGAAAATATTTCACTTTATTCATACATTTTTTTGTTAAAAATTCAAAACGAAGAGTATAGAAGTCATTAATTTCATTTCATATTACAAAAATAAAAAAAATCTAGAATAATAACTTGAAATTCGAGAATAAATCAAATTTGTATTTCGACTCTCCAGAGTTCTGAATCATACATCATACAATCATACAATAATTTTTCGCAAGGAATATTATAAATTCGTAGATTGAAGTTGTATCACAGAATATCAAAATAAGTGTATTTAGAAAATAGGTTAAATTTTTTTAAATTTTTTCTCTTATTTTGATTTTGTTCAATGAGATCAAATAGGAGGAGAAGAGCGGTGTGCAGCAACTAAAGTTTCTTTTATTGGTAAGTTTTTGAAAATTTGTCAATTCAATAAACCCCCCCCCCCCTCCCCCCCTCACCCACCGAGATTTCTGAAATCAATAAGTCGAACAATACTTTGAGAATATGTATTCTTTAATCAGATTTCCAATTCTGAACACATAATTGAAATCCTGATTCTCATGAAAGTTGTATTTTGATTGAGTTTAACATTCCGATTTTGGAAGCTTAGTAATTTTCCTCGGAACGGAATTGAATTCTAAAGTTCATAAGGTCGGGAATAGTAACAAAAGGCATCAAATTTATTATGCGAAGTGTTTGAAAGCCGATGTTGACCAATTTGAAATTTAGAACACCTTATAATTTTATGCTCTTTTTTGGAACATGTGTCTATATCGAACTCGGGTTTGGGGGGTGGGAGCTCTCAAGTTAATTGGGTATTTTCGATTTTCAGTGCACGCCTCATGCCGATAAAGTAGGTATCTCAAACTTGATTGTTGCCAATCGAGCACTCTTCGATGATGCTCAAGATTCAAACATGACTTTCTCAATAACAAAATGTTGAATTGGTTGACAAAATTTGCTGAATTGATAATTTTTTTTTTTTAATTTGTTCGATTCCGTCAATTTTGTCAATTTCATCAATTTTGTCAATTTGGTCTTCTTTTGTCAATATCGTAAATTTGGTTAATTTTGTCAAATAAACCAATTTTGTCAATTTTTCAATGTGGTCAAATTTCTCAGTTTAATCACTTTTGTCATTTTCTAAAATTTTGTAAATTTTGACAATTTATGAAGTTTATAATCACCGTATTTTGTTTGTTACTTAATTTATCGGCCTTATCGGTGAAAAGTGATGCCCTTTTTAGTAAGAGCATCTTAAGATTATGAAATTTTATAGACGAATATTAGACGAATATAAAGTAAGAAGAAATGAGACATAAGCAGGTAGAAATTATTAGAAGCATCATCTTCACAAACCATTTTTTTTGACCGGCACGTCAATTAAGCTTATTTGTCTTTTTCATTTTTGTCATTTTGTCAGTTGTTAGTTTTGTCAATTTCATCACTTTGGTTAATTTGAATATTTTATAATTTTTCATAATCTTGACATTTTTGTCAATTTTGTCCATTTCGTCATTTTTATTATTTTTTTCAGTAATATATATTTCTTCAATTTGGTGTTTATGTCCATGTCAATTTTGTTATTTTTATCAATTATTGTTTAAAATTATGTCAAGTTTATCAATTTAAAAACGAAATCCCAACTGGGAATTCCTAGAAAACGCTGAAAATCCTGGGAATTCCCATTCCCAAAAAAGAGCTCAATTTCTAAAAATTGACACGACCGGAATTGGAAAAATTGATCAGATGTAGCACGCAAAATGATTGTTTTAATTTGATATTACCACTGAATCCCCGAACCAGAATTTTTGTCAATTCTGTTATTTTTGACATTTTTGTCAATTTAGTCATTTTTGACATTTTTTGACATTTTTAAATGAAGAATATATGGATAAACACTCGAGTTTTTCGCCTTACTTGAAAGAAAATTGTTAAAGTTCCATAATAGCTGAATAAATATTTCTTGTAAGAATTTCCTGTGAGATAAATTTGAAAGTCTCAAAGCGTTGTTTGCTGAGTATAAGATTTCGCAAACTTAGCTTCTATCTCATGGCTCCCTTTGAAGCCACCCAACATGGGCTGGCCAGATAATGGCTGAGATAAATTGATTCCGATCTTTTCGGCCATAAAACATTTTCGGTGAATTGTAGGGAAATGACTTCGTAATGGCGTCGTCGTCGTTTTGAACACACAAGCATACTAAAACTGTGAATAGGAAAAAACAACAACAAAGTGTGTGACGAGGTGCGATCTCAATTTTTTCCCTCAAATCCGAGAGCCGTTTGTTTAACGGCGTTCACTTTTTTTTTCTTGAGGATCACGACAAAGGCAATTAATCCAACTTGACTAACCTTCGTCGGCCCTGCAGGGTTTTTCTTTGGCCCACCATCACCGTGTTGGTCATTTTCTTAAGTTCGCGCAAAATGTTCGGGGGGCGCGATAATTGAAAGGCTCTCTACCTTCTGAATGCGCATGCATGTTGGTTGTTTTTGGTCAGTTCTGCAAAAACTGTTATGCAAAAGTCTCAGTCCGTTTGTTGGGGGTTTTAATTGGTGATTCAAATTTTTGATTAGTCTTTTCCAGCAAAAAGACGCTCGCGTTCGGGCTAGCATTCGAAAAACTGGACCCACTATTATGGGCTGTTGAGTGCATTTTCGGCCGATAATCGGTGGCCCTTTCATCGGTTTTATTTGTTTTTTTTCCAAATGGTTTTATTTTGTTTTTTTTTTTGGTGAAGCGGATTAAGGAAATGGTTGCAAACTTTCGACAACAGTAAATTTTGGTTTTAAGTTACGATAGCAAATTTCAAGCAAACCTTTATTTAAAACGCTTTTAAAATTCGCACCTTATATTTGAATACTGAAATCCAATTTCCGAATTCTGGATTCTGAGCTATCAAATCTAATTCTTTAGAACTCAAAATTAGAGCATTCGTTAAATGTGTGACAGCTGTGTAGAGTTTTGGAAGATGACAGCTTGACGGGAACCGGAATGAAAAGGCAAATCAGTTTAGTGAGTAATTTGGTGAGAGACGTGCTTTAAAAAAGACTAAGTATTGTGGAAGAAAATGGTGGAAAAGGTCGTCGTTTGATAAAGGTAGAAAAAAGTGAGAAAAAAGATAAGGTTTAGAGTAAAATAAGTCGGTCGGTCTCGACAATGGCGCGGTCGGTTAAACTACGTCGTCAGTTTTACTTCATGGTACTGCCCCTCTCAGGGGTTTGTACCTCCCTCTTCTTTGTACTGCCCCTCTCAGGGGTTTGTACTTTTCACTTCATGGTTCTGCCCCTCTCAGAGGTTTGTACCTCTCTCTTCCTGGTACTGCCCCTCTGAGGGGTTTGTACTTTTCAATTCATAGTACCGCCCCTATCAGGGGTTTGTACCTCCCTTTTCTTTCTACAGCCCTCTCAGGGGTTTGTACTTTTCACTTCATGGTACTGCCCCTCTCAGGGGTTTGTACCTCCATACTCTTTGTACTGCCCCTCTAAAGGGTTTGTACTTTTCACTTCATGGTACTGCCCCCCTCAGATGTTTGTACCTCCCTCTTCTTTGTATTGCCCCTCTCAGGGGTTTGTACTTTTTACTTCATGGTATTGCCCTTCTCAGGGTTTGTACCTCCCTATTCTAAGTTCTGCCCCACTCAGGGGTTTGTACTTTTCACTTCATTGTACTGCTTCTCTCAGGGTTTTGTACCTCCCTATTCTTTGTACTGCCCCTCTCAGGGGTTTGTACTTTTCACTTCATAGTTCTGCCCCTCTTAAAAGTTTGTACCTCCCTATTCTTTGTACTGCCCCTCTCAGGGGTTTGTACTTTTCACTTCATAGTACTACCCCTCTTAGAGGTTTGTATCTCCCTATTCTTTGTACTGCCTCTCTCAGGGGTTTGTACTTTTCACTTCATAGAACTGCACCTCTCAGGGGTTTGCACCTCCCTCTTCTTGGTACTGCCCCACTCAGGGGTTGTTCTTTTCAATTCATGGTACTGCCCCTCTCAGGGGTTTGTATCTCCCTATTCTTTGTACTGCCTCTCTCAGGGGTTTGTACTTTTTACTTCATTGTACTGCCTCTGTCAGGGTTTTGTAACTCCCTATTCTTAGTACTGCCCCTCTCAGGGGTTTGTACTTCTCACTGCATGGTACTGCCCCCCCCCCCCCCCCTCAGAGGTTTGTACCTCCATATTCTTTGTACTGCCCCTCTCAGGGGTTTCTACTTTTCACTTCATAGTTCTGCCCCTCTTAGAGGTTTGTACCTCCTTATTCTTTGTACTGCCCCTCTCAGGGGTATGTACTTTTCACTTCATAGTACTGCCCCTCTTAGAGGTTGTATCTCCCTATTCTTTGTACTGCCCCTCTCAGGGGTTTGAACTTTTCAATTCATGGTACCGCCTCTCTCAGAGGTTTGTACCTCCCTTTTCTTTGTACTGCCCCTCTTAGAGGTTTGTACTTTTAACTTCATAGTACTGCCCCTCTCAGGGGTTTGCACCTCCCTCTCCTTGGTATTGCCCACCTCAGGGGTTTGTACTTTTCAATTCATGGTACCGCCCCTCTCAAGCGATTGTACCTCCCTCTTCCTGGTACTGCCCCTCTCAGGGGTTTGTACTTTTTACTTCATGGTATTGCCCCTCTCAGGGGTTTGTACTTTTTACTTCATTGTACTGCCTCTCTCAGGGCTTTGTACCTCCCTATTCTTAGTACTGCCCCTCTCAGGGGTTTGTACTTTTCACTGCATGGTACTGCCCCCCCCCCCTCAGAGGTTTGTACCTCCATATTCTTTGTACTGCCCCTCTCAGGGGTTTCTACTTTTCACTTCATAGTTCTGCCCCTCTTAGAGGTTGTATCTCCCTATTCTTTGTACTGCCCCTCTCAGGGGTTTGTACTTTTCAATTCATGGTACCGCCTCTCTCAGGGGTTTGTACCTCCCTCTTCTTTGTACTGCCCCTCTTAGAGGTTTGTACTTTTAACTTCATAGTACTGCCCCTCTCAGGAGTTTGCACCTCCCTCTTTTTGTTACTGTCCCACTCAGGGGTTTGTACTTTTCAATTCATTTTACCGCTTCTCTCAGGGGTTTGTATCTCCCTCTTCTTTGTACTGCTCCTCTCAGGGGTTTGTACTTTTCACTTCATGGTACTGCCCCTCTCAGGAGTATAAAGTGTTTGTGCCAACAACTTGATTGTCACCTCAAAACTTTTCGAATAGAAATGATACCCCGGCAAATAATCAACCGCAAAGCTCAACCAAGTCATTGCGGTTAAAAAACTTTTGCTAAGCATGAATGATATTTTTTATCTCTAACGACGATGATGATTTGACACAGATTTGATTACATCATCTGGGACAATTGGACCGGCCCATATCAAAATAGGCGAGTGTCGATGATTTTAATAACTAATCCCAATCACCTTCCCCAATTGGCAGTCATTCGCAAATAACTACAGGGGAGAACGTGAAAAAAAGAAAACCCTAGTCACCGAAAACGGGAGACTCCCTTCGGAAGATTGAGATTAGCCAAAGAAAGAGCACCCATTGATAGTGAAAGTGGTGATTTCGGTCTTGCCCATCGATAAAACCAATAGTTATTGCAAGACAAACTCGATAGCTGAGAAGCTAATAATGAAGGGTTTTTAACTTTAACGATATGGCGTCGGCTGCTTTTTAAATGGTTGCACGGCTACGCTCTTGTTTTGACGCCCCCGCCTTCGACGAATAAATTTGTCTATATTGTCTTTCGGGAGCGATCATCAGATATGTATGCACTAAAAATGGACGTCTAAAGATGGAGAAGTTGCCGAAGGCTCGTTTCCATGACAACAAAGCGGTAACATCTCATTATTCGGTGGCGCACGCTAGCAAAGGGAGCAGCCCCTACAACTCATCGCCATGGGTGATCGCACTTAACGATTTTTTTTTCTTCTCTCGGTCCAACAATATTAGCCACACTAAGTCTGCGGAACACACTTTTTAGTGGATATGGAAAAGGGTTTATTGGGCCTCAGGGCAAGCAACATAATACGATCATGGAGCTGCCGCATCGATGCGGTTTTTGATTCGGCATCGGAAAATTAGTGCCGTAATCTATCATCATTTCATCTCTCATTGTTGTCTTTAGCGACGACGTCGTCATCGTCGGCTGCGATCCAAACTTGAAAGGAAGTGTTAGCTTGAAACTTTATGAAATTGCCACGCTATAAAAAATTTCGACATTTCAAATGTTTAAAATAAAATCAAAATTAAAAAAAAATTAGTTTTTTAAGATTTTTTTTAAATTGTCTGAGGCAATTTTGATATTTCTCACATTCAAACATTCAATTTTTGACATTTTTGGCATGTTTCACATTAAAATACTCAAGCAATTTATGGCATTTTTGACATTAATGACATTTTTGACATTTTTGACATTTTTGACATTTTTGACATTTTTGACATTTTTGACATTTTTGACATTTTTGACATTTTTGACATTTTTGACATTTTTGACATTTTTGACATTTTTGACATTTTTGACATTTTTGAAATTTTTGAAATTTTTGAAATTTTTGACATTTTTGACATTTTTGACATTTTTGACATTTTTGACATTTTTGACATTTTTGACATTTTTGACATTTTTGACAATTTTGACATTTTTGACATTTTTGACATTTTTGACATTTTTGACATTTTTGACACTTTTGACATTTTTGACATTTTTGACATTTTTGACATTGTTGACATTTTTGACATTTTTGACAATTTTTGACATTTTTGACATTTTTGACATTTTTGACATTTTTGACATTTTTGAAATTTTTGACATTTTTGACATTTTTGACATTTTTGACATTTTTGACATTTTTGACATTTTTGACATTTTTGACATTTTTGACATTTTTGACATTTTTGACATTTTTGACATTTTTGACATTTTTGACATTTTTGACATTTTTGACATTTTTGACATTTTTGACATTTTTGACATTTTTGACATTTTTGACATTTTTGACATTTTTGACATTTTTGACATTTTTGACATTTTTGACATTTTTGACATTTTTGACATTTTTGACATTTTTGACATTTTTGACATTTTTGATATTTTTGACATTTTTGATATTATTGACATTTTTGGCAATTTGACATTTTTGACAATTTTGACAATTTTGACAATTTTGGCAATTTTGACAATTTTGACAATTTTGACAATTTTGACAATTTTGACAATTTTGACAATTTTGACAATTTTGACAATTTTGACAATTTTGACAATTTTGAAAATTTTGACAATTTTGACAATTTTGACAATTTTGACAATTTTGACAATTTTGACAATTTTGACAATTTTGACAATTTTGACAATTTTGACAATTTTGACAATTTTGACAATTTTGACAATTTTGACAATTTTGACAATTTTGACAATTTTAACAATTTTGACAATTTTGACAATTTTGACAATTTTGACAATTTTGAAAATTTTGACAATTTTGACAATTTTGACAATTTTGACAATTTTGACAATTTTGACAACTTTTACAATTTCGACAATTTTGACAATTTTGACAATTTTGACAATTTTGACAATTTTGACAATTTTGACAATTTTGACAATTTTGACAATTTTGACAATTTTGACAATTTTGACAATTTTGACAATTTTGACAATTTTGACAATTTTGACAATTTTGACAATTTTGACAATTTTGACAATTTTGACAATTTTGACAATTTTGACAATTTTGACAATTTTGACAATTTTGACAATTTTGACAATTTTGACAATTTTGACGATTTTGACAATTTTGACAATTTTGACAATTTTGACAATTTTGACAATTTTGACAATTTTGACAATTTTGACAATTTTGACAATTTTGACAATTTTGACAATTTTGACAATTTTGACAATTTTGACAATTTTGACAATTTTGACAATTTTGACCATTTTGACAATTTTGACAATTTTGACAATTTTGACAATTTTGACAATTTTGACAATTTTGACAATTTTGACAATTTTGACAATTTTGACAATTTTGACAATTTTGACAATTTTGACAATTTTGACAATTTTGACAATTTTGACAATTTTGACAATTTTGGCAATTTTGACAATTTTGACAATTTTGACAATTTTGAGAATTTTGAGAATTTTGATAATTTTGACAATTTTGACAATTTTGACAATTTTGACAATTTTGACAATTTTGACAATTTTGACAATTTTGACAATTTTGACAATTTTGACAATTTTGACAATTTTGACAATTTTGACAATTTTGACAATTTTGACAATTTTGACAATTTTGACAATTTTGACAATTTTGACAATTTTGACAATTTTGACAATTTTGACAATTTTGACAATTTTGACAATTTTGACAATTTTGACAATTTTGACAATTTTGACAATTTTGACAATTTTGACAATTTTGACAATTTTGACAATTTTGACAATTTTGACATTTTTGACATTTTTGACAATTTTGACAATTTTGACAATTTTGACAATTTTGACAATTTTGACAATTTTGACAATTTTGACAATTTTGACAATTTTGACAATTTTGACAATTTTGACAATTTTGATAATTTTATCAATTTTGACAGTTTTGACAACTTTGACAATTTTGACAATTTTGACCATTTTGCCAATTTTGACAGTTTTGAAAATTTTGACAATTTCTGCACAATTTCAATTTTTTGACACGCCATGAATTATAGCGTCCCACGTGCCAGAAAAAATATCGTTGGTATAGGAAATCGACTATTGTCACCGGATGGTCTCGGAGCTGCTGTTGCCTGATGCTGCTGAGTGCTGATGAATGGGGTCTCAAATTGGCTTTACAAAAATGTGCCATTTCACTTTTGGTTTCGGTTCAACTTTTGCGTAGAATGCGACCAGCCTAGCTGAGTGATATTTGTTTCATAAGATTTTGAACTGTGCCATTTGTTGCCAAAAAACGGTATTCAAATCGAGTGTGGTGAACTTTCAAAAAACCGAGCTTATTTTTTTTCATGATGAATTGCCTAATTGAGCAGTTGATATTTAGAAGGCAAAAATTTACTCAAGCCCTCATACTCCAGAATTGAATAATTTGAAATTTTACTGATTCGCGATTTTTTTCAACAACTAGTAGGAATTTTAAAATTCACGAAAAAAAATATCAAGAGAAGGCAAATTGTTATGTGACGAGTAAGTGAACCGCAAATTTTCAAGCCATTTTTTTTTATTTAAACACTCTATATATCCTTCTCACATGAACAAAATGCCTGCAGCATCCCCAAATATTTTAACCAAGTATTGGATAGGTAGCTCAATTAAATTAAAAGCGAGGGTCCAAAAATTATCACACGATTCGGTTATGCCATTGTTAACTATTGCTGCTGCTCAGATGCCCTAGGGCAAGCAAAGTGTGCAAAAACATTGCCAAATTATGTAAATTTACTTTCAAGCATCGTGTGTTTACCCTGTGTGGATGATGGCCAGCCAAAAAAAAAAAAGAAATCGTGAACTGTCTTCCATCCAATTTGAGCTAGGGCAACTTCAACGGGTCCAAAGAATTTGTTTTATTAGGTCAATTGTTTTGGAATGTTTTTCACTTGTTAGGTTACGAATTAATGATGATCGTGCAATTCCCTTTCGTTCACCGTTCTCAGGAGCAGATCGTTTAATATGGGCTAGTGAGTATGTTTCGGAATGTTAATTAAGAAATGTGATATATTTTAAATTTAAAAAATCGTGATTTACTCTCTGTTTGAAATTGAATCGACTAAATCTCATTTATAGAATAAAAGTTTAACTCAAAACCAAGTTCTGTTAAGGTTAATGCAGCATCTGTCGTCTGTAAGGACATGGAATACACACTTTTCAGAAGAATTTTTTTCCAATTCAACTGTATATTTATTATCTCTGAACCAAAATTCTTTTTGTTTCCATGAACCTCGGTATGAAATGATTCGGGTTAAGTTAATGAAAAAAGTGTTCTACTTCCAAATTTTGTAATTTTCTGTCAATACTAACTTTTTTTTTCTTATTTCAGGTACACGATCAGATATAATTAAGGAATACATATTTGGATTTCCAGTAAGTACAGTTAATGCGAAAAACATAACTTGTCTAACTATTGCCAATGTTAATCTTAAGTAAAAATAGTTTACTAAATATTCACGGTGTTTTTTTAAAACAATTTTAAGAAAAAAAATGCATCTCTGAAAAGGAAGGAGTCTAGAACATTTTTTTTTTGAAGATTTGCGAACAAAATACATGATCCAAATTTTGACGTTTTCGTTAATAATTTTTCCTAACAACTTCAAATTTTACATTTTCGAGCTTTGATGTGTTAAGGTTTCTTCAACAATAAATAATAACTTCAAAAATTTTGATAAAAAAGGATTTGTTATCATGATTTTGACAAAAATGTTAAATTTCGAAGAATATTTCAAAATTAACTATAAAAATTATCTAGTGTTAATCTAGCCTTAAAACTAACAGACAACACTGTAGCCTATTAACAAGAGCACTGTTAGAGAGGGGTTTCCTTTATGGTCATTTCTATTGAAGACAGAATCTAATTTGGAGTTGAGATAAGAAAGCTCCGATCCAATAATATAACTAGCAACGAAAAATTTTTAAATTTTTTTTTATTATTTGCTATTTGGAAATCTAAGCTAAATATTCTAAACACTTCAGGGGTCCAAAATAGTTCTAATTTTGGTAGATATTTTTGAAAAATCTAGAATAAATCTATAAAATCTATTACCGAATAATGAAAATCAATAACCCTCTATCAATAACTTGACGAATTCAGACTAGAAAAAAGTAGAAACCTGAATTTTGCGGGTTTTTCTTACATTTTTCATAAATTCAAAACCACAATTTTAATGTTATTAGACCGGAACAAATTTCAAATCCTTCTTTTGTCACTCGAAGTTGGAACATCGCGAGGGGGGGGGACAATAAAAAATCATGCGAAAAACAAATAAATTGGAATACATTGCACGAAAGCTTGTATGCAACAGTATTGCATACTATATCATTGCACAAAACTTATAAATCAAGTAATTTTTTATCGATAAATTCAATAAAACTACGAATGCATAAGATGAAATAACTCCCATCTTCCAAAATTTGTTTCTTAGTCTTGTGGTCTTTCGGATAAAAGAAGAATTTGATATTTATTCCAGCCTTATTACCATGATAGAATAAATACAATCTGTGTGATCTTTTCCAAATATCTTATAGGGTTCCCCCCGCCAATTTTTTTGATCTATGCTGATTTTTTTCGAGTTTGAAAAAAATCGGTTATATATTGTTGTATCCCCGGAGACGAGTTGATATTGGAGTGAAATACCGGGGTACAATTATAACCTACCTACCTACCTAAGGGTCCGGCGCCGATTGGCCGACGCATAGGGCTGAGATGAAAGATCTCCACTGCTGGCGATCCGGAGCCAGCGTCTTCACTTGTTGCCAGCCAAGGTTCTCGTCAACTGTGCGGATTTCAGCGGCTAGACTTTGCCGCCACGAGCTTTTGGGCCTGCCTCTTCTTCGATGCCCATCTGGATTCCAGTCAAGCGCCTCTCTGCAAATCTCGTTTTCATCTCTTCGCAGCTTGTGCCCAATCCATCTCCACTTACGTTCCCGAATCTCGATTTCTAGCGCCTTTTGATGACACCGGCGATGAAGTTCAACGTTTGAGATCCAGTTGCGATCCACCAAGCGCGGATGATGTTCCGCAGGCAGCGATTCACAAAAACTTGCAGTTTTCGCGTCGTCACCGCATATGTGCACCAAGTTTCACACCCGTACAGCAATACGGATTTGACGTTTGAGTTGAAGATTCGGATCTTAGTTCGTAGTTCGGTACGGGTTAGGAATCCTTGAGGGACTCTACGTGAACAAGTAGAACGCCTAAGATGATATGATGGGATGAAGCTGGATCGTATGCAGACTCATAGTCCACAGATGTTGTAGATGAATAAGCTGGATATTGTCCACTGGATAACGAAGAAGGCATCTGAGCGGTGTGTAGGTTGTTGGTTGTGACGGGGAACATTGGCAGGGTTGATTAATGACATCACTATCACTCCTCCCGGTTCCCAAGTCCACGTGCTATTAGCCGGAACTTTTGTGAAGATCAGCTGCTTGGGCTTGAATAACCTTGGAGACTTCTGCTGGGGAGTTCGCTAAGAACCCTGGAATGCGCGGATCGATTGACCATACATGATTTTCCCAACTGTTTTAATTTCAGGTGCGTTTATATTCGGTTTTGTACGGTAAGAGAGCAGAAAAATAACCGAAGCTCGCTTAACGGATCCTTCCCCCTGCTTGATTTGTTTTGCCAAAACTTGCCTCATGACAGGAATGACCGGCGCGGCGAAAGAATGATCGGGTCCCCCGCGGCGCTTTTATCGGTGATATCTATCTCTTCGGAAGTGGATGATATTTCCAAGCTTCGAAGAAACTCATTCAGATGTTGATTGTTGCTGTTGTTGAATTGTCCATCACCGAATACTGTTGGGCTGTGCTGCAAAATTGTGCTAAGGATTGGTGTACAATTTGAGGATCCAAGTCCTCCCACGAGAAAACTACCAATTGGAACGTTGCTGAGGTTGGCATTGGCTGATGCAGTTGTGACCGATCGCTGCTGCTGATTGAAGCCAACGCAACGGTTTCGTTTCCGACATGCACCGAAATAATGTTCACCGTTTCGGAAGACTGTACATGAAGCCGTTGGTGGAGCTGCTGCCCCTGCTGTTCAGCAATCATTTCCACTGTTCCTCTTATTCCCATAAGTTCCGCCACAGTTCCCAGGTGCTGCTGCTGAAGCTGGATGCACTGATTGATCTGCTGTGTGAGGAACGACTGCTTTGTTGTCGGCTCCTGCTGCTGCTGGAGGAGTTGAATTGTGCAACTTTGCAGCTGCTGCAGCTGCACGATGACATTCTGAGGAGTTGGCTGCTGTTGGAACGGAGGCTCATATTGGCTGGGAGAATTGAATCCCAGGACAGGATTGAATCCTGAGCGATGACTTGCATAATCGGGTGGATTGATTCCCGAATGGTGAAAATTTTTGCCATCCGGAAGATGATCTCCTGAGCCGGATGGATTAATTCCCGGATTGTGATCTTGACTGCCTTCCGTAAAATGACCTCCTGGACCGGGTGAATTGATTCCCGGCTTTGGTTCTGCCATTGCACGCGCGGGGAATACTACACCTTTGAGGTTATGATGATAGTACTCATGGGTCCTTGCTTTTCGCGATTTAACCGGCGGAATGAACAAAACCCGACGATAACTCGCACTTTTTTAAACCGGACTCGTCGCCACTGTTGTATCCCCGGAGACGAGGTGATATTGGAGTGAAATACCGGGGTACAATTATAAAATACTTATATATTTAACGGTGTAAAATGTGCTCGCGTGTGCACTCCTCAACTGCGGAAATCAAGATGCTTAACTTACAATAAAATATCTAAATCACTCGTGACGTCAAGTACGAAAAAGTTTACTCAGCCCCAAAATTCATGTACTTATTGATACTATCAGGTTCCAAATCAAGTCTAAATGACCTTTTATTCGGCTTCCAGCGACCTTTGTCCGGCTTGGGGATCAAACTCTGACCTTCGTGATGACAATCAAACACAGTACCACTAGGCCACGTCTAGATGTTGTCCTTACTGAAACTTAATCTTGAACTGGCGATGTGATTATGTAGCATACCTGCAGGCGCACCCTCCCAACCAGACAGGCAGTAAGAATCCAGGAAGAATGCAACTCAATGCACTTTCTGTAACTAAGGAAATTCTGTTTTTAGTTCTTTTGAGTTCTTTTTGTGGTTTGAGTCCCTTAAAAAGCACATATAAATCAATATTGCACTAATGGGAATAGGGCTAAGTAGGTCACATACAACGTACATATTGATCACTGTTGCAACTTTCAGGTTAATTAATGAGTACATATGGTTCACTCAAGAGAATTGGGCAGTTGTTTCTCTTTGTCAGTCAATATGTAACTATCAAAGTCTTCATTTGAGTAAATATGGCTATTGGTTACTTGGGTAGTTGCTCCTTCTGTTAGCACTCATTTAGATATTGGCTAAATAAATTTAAACCAAAACCTTGTGAAATCTAATATATAAAGATGAGTTGGACTATATATGTTTGTTTGTATGTACAAATCCACACCGCTTAACCGATCAGCCTGAAATTTGGTACAGTTATGTGTTTGGACCATGGTAAGGTTTAAGTAATAGTTTTGAGCCCCTCCCACTTAAGAAAAGGGACCCTCCCATACAACTTTCGTTTTTTCTCCCACGAATCAAATGTCATGGCACCCATTTTGTCGACCAATTTTTGTTTCCTTTGGCGGGGTTGTTTTCACCATCATCATGGACTGGGCATTAGAAACGACCAACCAGAGTTCACGTGTACTGGATAGCAAATCGAAGCTTGCTGAGCATTAAAAATTTGATAGGGAAAATTTTGGCGGGTGTTTTTTATCCTACTGTTCAAAGCACGTGGTACCGGTACGAGATGTTGGAATGCAAAATATGGCTACATTTTGAATTGAAAAATACAACTAGCCTGTTAGGAATATATTGACTAAAATTGTAGTGGCTTTCGAAGTGCATTTTATTTAACGCCGCTGGCGGGTCTACAATAACGTACAGTGAAGTGAACAGTGAACAATAAATTTACTTTTTCAGCCGAACAGCTATTTTGACTGAGTGTTGAAAAACTTATGAACCAATTTTCATAAGTTCCAGCTGTTAAGAGCCAACCATTTTCATATTTTTGGGATTTTTTATAGAGAAAGATAAATTAATTAGATTCAGAGTTATAAGTCCAAGGCTGCGATTTTAACGCTTCGATAGCCTTCGAGAAATTCAAACGGAGGTTTAGAAAATTGATTAGGAAATGAAATCTAAGGTTTTGGGTTATATACAATTCAACTTCATTGGCCAATTTTTAACTTGTGAGTCATTTTTGGTCATCAATGTGACTTGACAACATTGATCACTTTTCGCAATAATTAATGGGATGATTGTTACCAACAATGGAAACATTGAAATATAACTCAAATTTAATCTATTTCTTAAAATTATAATGGTAACTTCGGGTCACAGAAAGTTTATTTTCGATAACTTCAAAAAACTATTAGTGAAACAAGGAGATCATCCAACTTGAAAAGTAGGATGATCTCCAAAACAATATTTTTATAAAATGAGGATGTAAAAGTTTAACAAACGGTTTCAGTAGCTAAAGATAAGAAAAAAAAAACAAATAAAAGCTATTCAAGCTTCCTTAGAAATGGTGGGTGAAAATAATGTTTGTTATGATAGGATGAACAAGCAATCAAGGGAAATAATTTTAAATTTCTTTAAAAACAAACCTCATAACTATATGTTGTTCAAAATTATTCTCAATCAAAACTTAAAAAAAAAATCAATAAAACTTACAAAGCTAACATGGCTTAAAATTGACAAAATTTTTTATATCTAATGATTAATTCAAAGCTTCCAAAACTTTGAGAAGTCCAACGACTCATTTTGATTTTTATTTTATGCGAACCCGAGCAAGGCCGGGTAAAATTAGCAAATAACAAGTCTACTTTTGGGATAAAAAAATACTCCTAATTGCCTTATATATTTTAGTATTATTCTGATATATTTTTCTAAACAGTGATTCGGAAATATCTTGTTGATTTTATCATCACTGAAGTTTTTTTTTTCATTGGGAATTTTGGTTCTATATCTGCATTTAATTCTGAAATAAAACTATTATTTGTGATTCTAGTTTCTGGAGGTTTTGGAACTCTACTATTATTGATTTGCTCTTAATTTCAAGCTCTCATACAAGATTTTTAACATTATTTAACCTGGAAAGGATGAAATCTAATTTCAAGCCTTCGTTTCGAGTAGTTAGAAATTTGCAATAGAGCATGTACGAATAAAAAGAAAAAAAATCCTTAATGTACACATTTTTCCCATTTTTAAAATTGATTTTTTAGATATAATTAAAAAATCATGAAATGATGGGTTAATTTCTGATAGCCCATAGAAAAAAATACATTTTTTGTCATGCAAAAGAATTAAGAGTTGGTTTTGGCTGATTTGTACGTGTTGAATCCAAATGTGATTTTTTTCCATTTTTCCAGATCTCATTTCTGAGATTTAAGCTAACATTAGAAAATAGGTAAAAATTCGTTTGATAAATTTAAGCGATGTTGAAAAAAAACTGGAAAATGTTAAAATAATTTTGAAAAAAAGTTTGAAATTAAAGATCTACTTTCTCTATGACGTCGAGTAATTTTGATTTCTAAGAAGTAGTAAAATAAGGGGCTGTTCAGATACCACGTGGACAGAAAAATGAGATTTTTGACCCCCTCCTCCCCCTCCGTGGACAAGCGTGGACATTTGGCTAACCCCTACCCCCCTCCCAAGATGTCCACGTGGACACATTTGAAAAAGTTTTAATTTTAAATATCTATAATTTGACAGTTAGAAAACTCAACTTTTTGCCTTTTTGTTATAGAAATGGCTGATTTTGTAAAACCGAATACAAATTTCCTGATATAAAAAAAATTTAAAAATTTTAAATTTCTTAATTATCAAATTTATTACTTGCTTTCAAGTAGCTACTTATTGTTTAAACTTAAACTGGAAAGGTATGCCATTTTAAGATTTTGATTTAAACATCTTAATATTTATTCACCTTTAGAAAATATTTTGAAAGTATGTCCACGTGGACATGACCCAAACCCCTACCCCCCTCTCCGTGGACAAGCGTGGACATTTACATACCCCCTCCCCCCCCCAAAGTTGTCCACGTGGTATGTATGTTTTTTTTCAGTTCGACAAAGAATCAGAAATTTGACGAAATTTTAAAGAAATTTTAAACAAAGCAATTTCCAGTCTTCAACAAAATTTGTATACCTCAAGGGGAACGACTCCTTCAACAAAGTTGTTAAATAAATTAGAATATCTGATATTCGAATCTTCCAAACACAATTTGTGAAGTCAAAAATAAAAGTATTCTCTTCAATTGAATTTTCTAAAAAAAATTCAAATGTAATTTTTTTAAAAGCATTCTCTGAAACTTGAAAACCTTGGCAAAATCTGTATCCAGATTTATATAAAAATTACTAAAAAAGTTTAAAATAATTTTAAGTTTTTATGTCAGTTTATCAGCTATCAGTCATTTTTTTCATATTCTCTTATTGAATGAAATCTTATGAAAAATCGTAACAGTTATTATTCAAGAAGATTGAATACAAGTCATGGTTTAAATTACCCGCACCAGCATTTACACTAAAGTTTGCCTCTCTGTTTTCTAAAATAATAATAAAAATGGTCCAAATATTGCGTTCGTATCATCTCTACTCTACTGTAATGAGTTCAATCGATTTAAAAAAAAAGCTTTGTATTATTGATTTTTCATTCATTTTTCGATTATCTGTAAAGTTATTGAAATTCATGTTTAATTATTTTTTAATGAAGCAGACCTGTAGTTTTTTTCTTGTATGATGTAAATATTGTGAATACAATCTTGCAATACAAATCTTGTTCAAGATTTGATTATTCTAGTATGTTTTTTTGTACATATTTTGTAATTTTATCATTACTACAATGTTCTCGAAAGTTTCTTTGAAATAGAAAACAATAATTGGGAAAATTTAAAGATGAGTTAAAACCATAGTGATCAAAGATACTCCGAAACATGAAATCTGGTTTTGAAACACACATTTTTTATATCCACTAATTTAGTTTGAATTTTCTGCTATCAATGATCATGCTGTATACTCTTTACCTCAGTTAGTATTTTGAAGCTTTTTAGTGTTACCTTCCAAAATATTCGAAAATGAGTTAAAAAAGTGATCAATGTTCCTCCAGTTTACGGTATTAAAATTGACTTAAAAATTTTCAACGTGTTCTAGTTCCAAAAATTCCGAGTGAAAATTTATTTTCCAAACCTTAATGCATTGGGGACAAAAAAACGATTATTCTCGTTTTTCCGCTAATATTTCATCCAAAATTTGGAAACAGTCCGACCCGGCTTTGTTGCCCGGATTTCATCGAGAAAAGCCCGGATTTCTCCCGGTTTTATTGAATTTATTTGGCAAGTCAAACAACAAATAAATTGTGCTGTTAAAATATTTATTTATGCCTCCAAAACGATTTTTTTTGAGAAAGTATTATAAAAATAATCATGAGAGGTTTTTTGGAAGCCTAAAATACAATTTAAAATTTTTCGATGAGTTTACATGGAATTTTTAACCGTTTTTTTTCTTGATTTTTGTTGAGTGATTTCGAGGTTGTTATAAAATTTGCACGGATACTGCTCGGTTTTTTTGTCGACAATTTTGAAATCAAAAGCTGAAAAAATTCTGGCAACCATACCTTAGAGCATGGGTGGCCAAGATTTTCACCAAAATATCCCAAGTTTCATCAAAATATCTCAATTTTGGAACCTAACGGGCAGCAGAAAATGACTTTCTTTATGACAATTTTGCCTTATGAATCCGCTTTTTGTACATTGAAAAAATAAATAATTTGGCCCGCGGGCCACAAGGATCCTAACGATCCCCGAATGAATGCATATATTTTTTTCTTCCGATATACAAAAATGATCTCTCAGGTGGATCCATGATACGAAAATTTCCTAAAAAATAAAATTCTTCTGTCTGCTAGCTTCAAAATAAGGATATTTTAGTGAAAATCTTGGTCACGCATGTCTTGAAGTAAACACTATGGGTTGAAATTTTGCATTGGGCCCCTTTATTCGGACTATTTTAATGAATATGAGGTCTTTAGTTCTCCTAAGAGTCTTGTCTGTTAGGATTCAGTTATTTGCTCTTCAAAATCTGTTTGAGCGGTGTTTTGAGATTGTATCAAGAAACAATTTTAACTCTTTTATTTTAAACTCGGACGAACGAAATAAAAGTAGAGTTTTTTCAATTTTAAAATCGAGTGTCTCGCCCCTTGACGAAATATTCGCAAATCACCGCACAAACAGCGTGCTACTTCCTTCCAAGGCTCCTGTCATCGGTTCCGGTGCAATTGAACTGTCAAACGAAAGCCGAAACAATAACAAAACAAGATGCACCCCAGCCCAATCGACTTCATGGCTATCATTTAGTAAGGGGAAAACGCGCATGCGCCTCTTTCAATCCTATACGCAATGATGTCCTACGTCCTGTTCCATAATATTTACGGGAAACGAAGGAAGGACGAGAAACGTCAAAAGTCAAAGAACCAGAAAGGGGTGGGTTGTTGTTGTTGTTTTCTTTTTTTTTATTTTCTTCTTTCTTCACTGCGACGCGTATGGCAAGTGTAGACGTAAAGTTCTTAATTTTAAAGGGACGACACGTGGCGCCTCGACGTGTACGAATTTCCAGCAAAAAGGGTGATGTGATGACTCATCCCCTCGCAAGAATTTCTGTGGAGAAAAGGAACAAAACAGGTTTTTGCATTTTAGTTCGGCAAAGGAAACCTGTAATATGTTATTGTTTTTTTTTCTCTTTGGTCCCTTCAATGCCGAACCGAAAATTGACAGTAGGTTACCGGACTGATAACAACAACAAACTTTTCCGGAGCAGGCGCAGAGTTACACAAATCTTTGTTTTTTTTTGTTCCAAGACTGCGGGCTGCTACGTTTTAGGGAAAAACAGGGGTTCCGGATGGTTCTGTGACGACTCTAGGCTCCAGTTTCGTCTTGTGTTCGGAAACATACGCCGATTGAAAATATATTGTGGGGTTTTGTTTTTGACTGAGGATTGAACCTCATCGGATAAAGGATTTTTCGTCGGTTCCATTTGAGGAATACTTAATCGGATAGTGTTGAAGTGAAGTGAAATCGCCCGTGGAAAAAGTTTGAAAACAAAGGTTGGGAAAAGTTTTCCAACTTTCGAAAGGAAATACTACATTCGAAAATGGCGTCGAAGGGTGGCGCTCCAGATCACTGAATGTTGTGACAGTTCCTGTGTAAACTTTCGGAAAATACTACGAATTTGGTAAAGTTCCGGTTAATGGATACGCGTTTTTGGGAGAAAGATCAGACAAGATTGGAACCTTTGGTATTCGATAAAAATTACTACTGCCTGAAATCTAGGTTAGGTTTTGACAGTCAGCTGGTCGCGACTGCCATATTGATTTTAATTGATTTTGACTTCGACATATCTCATCAACATTACTTTAGTAATCCTAAATGTTTCTTCAGGAATCTATTGGATTCCGTTAGAAATAATGTTCAGCATTGCTCTCGGAAGCATTTTTTTACAGTACTTTCGTCCTTAAGAAATAAAAACATCAAAATCGGTTCCAGTTTGTGTTGATGGAGCGCCTTTAGCAATCTTATCTAATCTCCTGCCAGGGTATCGGGAACATATGATTTTTGAAGCAAAAATGCCCGGCAGACCGATATCACCTTATCATTTGCAACAAATCAAACAAAGTCGGTGCCATAAAACTGCAACCGCGTTGCTTCTCGATGATTAGATAAGATTGCAACTGGTTGGCTGGTTTGGTTATTTCTGGACCTAATCTCTAGCCGACGACGACGTCGACAAATCGGTCAAAGTGCCATTTTTTCTACTATTTTTTATTGCAATTGCAGTGCTTTAGATTATACAATGGCAATAGTGAAACTATACTGGTACCAAAAATAGAATCTAAACCTTATCGATGCTATAGCAAACGGTTGTGAGCTGAGGTCGGCGAGAAGTTCTATGCGGGAACAAAGCGACGAATCCCGTTCTAAACTGGGAATTTGAAACAGGATTGAACTTTAATCAAAAAAGAAGCATATGAACGCTGATACTCGATATTCTTCAGTAGAGATTCAATCCCCGAGACTCTTTTTTATTAGAAAAAATCTTAAATTTCAAGCATGGAAAAAAAAGTTCTCTGAATACTGATCCGGTGATCTAGAATGTCTTAAAAATAAAATTTTGTGTTAAGAAAATTAATTTATTTTTTCTCATTTTCTCAATCTTTAATTTGAATTGATGGGATACCCCAGATCTCCTTATCTGAAACACATCATTCTGCATTACCCGATATCATTTATTTTTGTACCTAAAATGATGGTTTCAAAGCTTTTATAGCACATCCCTAACTATTGACGGTCGGCATGAAACAGCAAATACAATTTTATACGTTTTGTAGTTATTCCAGCAAACATAAAATCGCATGTTAATACAAATCGCAATTCCTACCAAATATGTAAACGATCGTAGAAATGGTTACTTAAAGTCGGTATAAATCCAATATGATAAAAATTTCGCCATATTGCAAATTTGTTGTCCCGCGCAGGAATCAGGTTAAAATGCAATGGTTTACATGCATTGAGGATGTACTAATAAAATGTTGAATATTGTCTAATTTGTATCATTCCTAAGCCAGAAGTTTAAAATAAGTAGGTAATTGCTGTTTTTTTCGAGTTTTATATGCGATGATTCTATAATGTATATGAAACGTATAAAAAAATAGTTGAGAAATATACCAACAAAAATGTTTGCTTGGATATTTTTGTTTGGATTTTGCTTACAAATTTTGAGCCCGAAAAGAAAAAAAAATTGATACAAAATTTTGAATCAACGCTTTTCTCATGGAGTAAATAATTCGGCATAAGGATAAGTGTAGAAATAACTTGAAAATGGTAATTAAGTATTTCATTTTACATTACTAATTAAAAAAAACCAAAGTAAGTCTCTCTGTATACATATTTGATTCTTGTTATGATATTTTATATTCTAAAATCACATCCAAATGACTATGGATCAGACAAAATTTAAAAACTTGGAAATGAGTGAATGATTTCCTAGTAAAAAAAAAATAGAAAAACTTACCAAAGTATATAATGGTTTGTAAATCTAATATTGTCAAGGAAATTTACTCGAACCTGATAAATCAATACTCTACTCAATGTTACAATTCTACATGATGAATTTCATAGGTAATTCTTACGGCAATAAGTCAATTTTGACCCTCTAAAGCCCACCTTAGCATTAAGATGGACTTTAATAAAGAGAGCTCTAAAAGAATGTTGGCGGGTTTCCTCAATTTCAAAATCGAGTGTCATGACCCTTGACCAACATTCGCTCTCTAAATTCAATAGGCACAAAAAAACTCACCCACAAAACTCTTTTTTTAACTTATATCTATTAATTCAATGTAATAAGCATGGTTGCCACAAGTACAAATTTATCTAGAAAAGTACAGATTTTAAGACTGCTTTTTGATACATATTCTGTACGTGCAGATGACAGATTATTGAAATTTGATACAGATTTGTACAGATTTTTAGCATTTGGTGTAGTTCAAAGCCCTGAAATAGTTCTGACCTTATGTAATACTTATAGTTTGTCAGACAGATTGACTATAGTGAAACAGTTAATATTTTTAAAATATGTCGATTACAAACACTGGAGTTGTAAAAATGAAGAAATTTTAGTGTTTTTTCCATAAAAGTTTCTTGTTATTGGACCTATTTTGGTACAGATTTTTGTAAAAAAAGTACACATGAAAAGGAATTCTTTTTCTGCTCGAAAGTTCTGATTTAGATATGGCAACGTTGGTAATAAGTAAATCCAGACTTTCAATTTCTTAATCTTAAATCCTCTTTCCAAAACCCTCAGATTTTTCGATTTCAAATATTCTCAGGTACTCTCAAATTCAAAAAAAAAAACTGAGGGTTCAAACTAAAAAAAAATATATCCAAAAACATTCTTTATTATTTATTTTATTCCTGTTCTCAGATATGGTTTTTTTCCTCATCTCCAGAGTAGTGTAGTTTTGATAAATAAAATCGCGATCTGAAGCTTTTAAATGAGGTATTCCCACTGTGAATTCTATTCCTAAAAAACTTTTACCTTTTTTAAACATAAGTAATTTCATAAACTTTTATAAAAAAAAAACAAATTTCGGCCTTCTATTTTTGATTTTCTCAAAATTGTTATGATTTTGAATTCAACATCCAACAACTGAATAATATTTTAAGCTGTGAAACTTTATGTTTTTCAAATTTTTTTTTTTCAAAGAACATAATTATTATAATTATTATTATTTTTTTTTAAATTTAGACTACAAAATGCAGATTTGGCTCTGTAAGGACAGACATTTAAAAATTTTGAAGATCGTAGAACCAGTCTATGACGGTCGCCATACATTTTTTTAAGGGTTCAAGACTTATTTATAAATTTTTGAAGCAATTTGGGATAAAATGGAGGAATATTAAAACTAACTTGCACGTTAATCTATATTTCGATTTTAAAACTAAAATTATCAAACATAAATTATTATTTCATTCTTTTTCAATCATTTAAAATTTGATACAAAAATTAACACATATTTATTCTGTTCCGGAATTCTTGGATTGTTATTTGAATTTCTACTCATACTTCTTTTAAAGTTCAGTAAGTTGGCAGAATCATTTATAATGAAAATCAGTAGGTACTACTACCCATTTTCAAAAAAAAAAACAAAAACAAACAATTGAGGCCTTCAGAGCCAAAGGGGTATAAGTGACAAAATGGTCGATTTTGAGTTAATGATGCCAAACGATTTTTCATATTTCAAACTATATTTGGTGATTTTTTCAGATTTTTACAATTTTATTTACATACTTTTACGTTCGAGAGCAAAATTCAAATTTTCGAAAAATATATGGAAAACGGCCAAACACAACAACTTTAAAGCGTGTTTTCTCGAAATAAACTTTTATGCACTTATACCCCTTTGGCTCCAAGGGCCTCAATTGTGATGAGTACTTATGTATTGATGAGTTCTTTTGAAACAGTCGCCAAAGAAGATTAAAATAATTCAATCCATGCATATTCTATGGAAATCGAGAAAAATGATTATCGACAATAAAATTAAAGGCTATGCCAAAAATACTCCATGTAAAAATTTTGAAGAAAAATTAAAAACTATCAAAAAAACTTGAGTGCAATAAAAAAACCTAGATGCAAATTTATTCATAATAACTTGGTTGAAAAAAGCTAAAAATCTAAATCATCAAAATTGTCAAAATTGTCAAAATTGCCAAAATTGTCAAAATTGTCAAAATTGTCAAAATTGTCAAAATTGTCAAAATTGTCAAAATTGTCAAAATTGTCAAAATTGTCAAAATTGTCAAAATTGTCAAAATTGTCAAAATTGTCAAAATTGTCAAAATTGTCAAAATTGTCAAAATTGTCAAAATTGTCAAAATTGTCAAAATTGTCAAAATTGTCAAAATTGTCAAAATTGTCAAAATTGTCAAAATTGTCAAAATTGTCAAAATTGTCAAAATTGTCAAAATTGTCAAAATTGTCAAAATTGTCAAAATTGTCAAAATTGTCAAAATTGTCAAAATTGTCAAAATTGTCAAAATTGTCAAAATTGTCAAAATTGTCAAAATTGTCATAATTGTCAAAATAGGCAAAATTGACCATTTGGGCAAAATTGGCAAAATTGGCAAAATTGGCAAAATTGGCAAAATTGGCAAAATTGGCAAAATTGGCAAAATTGGCAAAATTGGCAAAATTGGCAAAATTGGCAAAATTGGCAAAATTGGCAAAATTGTCAAAATTGTCAAAATTGTCAAAATTGTCAAAATTGTCAAAATTGTCAAAATTGTCAAAGTTGTCAAAATTGTCAAAATTGTCAAAATTGTCAAAATTGTCAAATTGTCAAAATTGTCTAAATTGTCTAAATTGTCTAAATTGTCTAAATTGCCAAAATTTTCAAAATTGTCAAAATTGTCAAAATTGTCGAAATTGTCACAACTGTCAAAATTGTCATCATTTTCAAAATTGTCAAAATTTTCAAAATTGTCAAAATTGCCAAAATTGTCAAATTTGTCAAAATTGTCAAAATTGTCAAAATTGTGAAAATTGTCAAAATCGTTAAAATTGTAAAAACTGTCAAAGTTGTCAAAATTGTCAAAATTGTCAAAATTGTCCAAATTGTCAAAATGGTCATAATTGTCAAAATCGCCAAATTGTCAGAATTGTCAAAATTGTCAAAATTGTCAAAATTGTCAAAATTGTCAAAATTGTCAAAATTGTCAAAATTGTCAAAATTGTCAAAATTGTCAAAATTGTCAAAATTGTCAAAATTGTCAAAATTGTCATAATTGTCAAAATAGCCAAAATTGACCAATTGGGCAAAATTGGCAAAATTGGCAAAATTGTCAAAATTGGCAAAATTGTCAAAATTGTCAAAATTGTTAATATTGTCAAAATTATCAAAATTGTCAAAATTGTGAAAATTGTCAAAATTGTCAAAATTGTCAAAATTGTCAAAATTGTCAAAATTGTCAAATTTGTCAAAATTGTCAAAATTGTCAAAATTGTCAAAATTGTCAAAATTGTCAAAATTGTCAAAATTGTCAAAATTGTCAAAATTGTCAAAATATTCAAAATTATCAAAATTGTCAAAATTGTCAAAATTTTCAAAATTGTCAAAATTGTCAAAATTGTCAAAATTGTCGAAATTGTCAAAATTGTCAAAATTGTCAAAATTGTCAAAATTGTCGAAATTGTCAAAATTGTGAAAATTGTCAAAATCGTTCAAATTGTCAAAACTGTCAAAATTTTCAAAATTGTCAAAATTGTCAAAATTGTCAAAATTGTCAAAATTGTCAAAATTGTCAAAATTGTCAAAATTGTCAAAATTGTCAAAATTGTCAAAATTGTCAAAATTGTCAAAATTGTCAAAATTGTCAAAATTGTCAAAATTGTCAAAATATTCAAAATTGTCAAAATTGTCAAAAATTGTCAAAATTGTCAAAATTGTCAAAATATTCAAAATTGTCAAAATTGTCAAAAATTGTCAAAGTTGTCAAAGTTGTCAAAATTGTCAAAATTGTCAAAATTGTCAAAATTGTCAAAATTGTCAAAATTGTCAAAATTGTCAAAATTGTCAAAATTGTCAAAATTGTCAAAATTGTCAAAATTGTCAAAATTGTCAAAAGAAAAATGACTTTTTTTGTATGAAATTGATAGATTCAACATTGGTAATCCTCGAAACGTATGACATTCGCAAAGAGTAAATATTGATCAATAGTATGAGACGGTGATGTCATGTCAAAACTGCCCATTAAGCCACCGTCGATGATCTAATGCTGCTCACTCTCGAAATGGTCATCATGTCTCCAAGCTGATTAACATAATAAACACGAATCGAAAATTGAAACGTTTTTTGACCACTATTCCATACTGCAGTCATGATGGGTCCAAGAAATAAATCAATATTTATCCACTGAAATTGCCAATCGGGCTACAGTTTTGTCTTTTTTTTGCCAATCTTGACACCAGACACAAAGTCTACGATGCTATGCGACTCCAGTTGACTGAGAATGGCTCTTGTGCATGAGCATTAAGAATTCTACTGTCATTTCCAGAATATATGTCTGTGCGTGCGAAGAAAGCTTAAAGTGTTGTTAAGGATTTTGTTCACATTTCAAATAATAATTCTTGAGAATTGAACCAAGACAATCTTCAGAACCCTTAGAAATGATACATTGTAAAACTTTCCTCATCAAGTTTAAGAGTCTAATAATGGTAAAATATTTCAAAAGATTCAACAGTCACACAAAACAGAGAAATATTTCTATAGAACCCACGGTGATTTGCAAATTCGATGTTTGTGTAAGCAACACACATAGGAGGAGAGCTTCAGCTTCAGGCATTTGGATGAAAAAAACTACCATCAATTTTCCAGATATCACCCGGCCATACTCCATCCATATGGTATAAATCAGCACCAACTAGTGAGTAGCTGTAGCGTGTCTTGAAGTAGTATCAATGCAGTGCCAACTGTCACTTCCACTTATTTGTATCTATTATACAACAACTGTAAGAACTAAACATACCTCTCTATGTGGACGACGACGACTCCGACTTTAGGGTTTCCAAGGGTCAAGAGCTCTACTTTGGCTTCAACTTTTAGGCTTTCAGGCTGATAACAGTTGGAAAAACAGCCAACACTGGGCCACATTACCCTACAGAAAGGTTGTGACTCAGAGAGACCATCCAGCACACAACCCCATCAAGTGTGCCATGAATTAATAATAATTGAGCAGCAGCAAGCAGTAGTCCGACCGATGTCTGACGTTCCACGTTGTTGTCGCAGTCAGTCGGCTTGCTTAGTTCCCTGTCCAAAGTATCCGTATTGGTTGGATGGAGTCCCTCCGCGTCGGTCGTCGGATCGAAGCAAGGGCCTACTTTTTCGCGCGTAAACGTAAACAACCGGGCAAATTTGTTGTTGTTGTAGTTGTTATCATGTCCAGTCCATAGGCCGTGGTTGTAGTTTTTTGTTGTTTTTGTCGACGAGTCGGACACATTCGGTCTAAAGTAAGTCTCAGCCAAACGGCACATGTCTACCCACTTCGTTTGCTTACGTACTCGTGTATGCACTGGGCACCTGTGCGGCTTATTCGGTGACCTTGTCGCGTAACTGTCCCCTCAAAGCTGTGCTGCTTGAACCCAAACGGAAAGAAATTCACTAGGAACAGTCCTGCCGTTTTAAAACAAATCTCGTTCGGCGTCAGTTTTTTTACAACAGTGTTGTTTGACTTTTTTTCCGCTTCTCTGACGTTGACCTGTCATAGCTCAAACAACATCGATCACACGCAGCTCGAAGCTGTGCATATTTTACGAGCGGTTCTCCCCATCTCCCCTCAATTGGTTGATGAAGGAGCCAAGTTCAACGTAACCTGAGCAGATCGGGACTTCTCCCTGTCCCATAATAGCTTTTCGGTCGTTCGGTGTGTAGATATTGTGTTAAGCCAAACACGGATTAGATTGTTGGCGTCACACACAAGAAGCCGAGTTGACATTATCATCACCAGCCCAGCACACATTATCTCGGCGTCGGAAATCGATCGCATGAGCCGGTGTGGTGCGGTGGTGACAAAGCAGGCGACGACGACAATCAGCCGGTCGTCGGGTGGTCATCGGGCGATGACGACGATTAGACGAGCACAACAGTCGGGACAGGAATTCTGCACGGTTGCGACGATCGTTTAGTAGTCGGGTGCGTTGCGTTTAGTAGTAGGCTGACTGACCAGACCACTAATCAGTTCTTGTTCTCGTGGGGTGACAAAAGAATGCGCGAATCAAACGCATCGTGTCGCCATGGTTACGCCGCGCGGTCCTCCAGTAATTAGTAGTTAACATGTGATCATAGCAAACCAAGAAAAAAAAACAATCAATCGATACCAAAGGAAGTGCCAATCTTTACGGATCTTTTTCGCCGGTCCCGGATGTAGATGACCTTCGTCATTTTTCGGAAGTCACCATTTTAGAAAAAAAGTTTTATTATTCTGTGTTTAGTGTTTGTGGAAGTTCACAAAAAGAGCTCAGGTTAGCTTTTATGATAAATTAAAAGATAAAAATAGTGTAACTGGGAATCCCTCCAATCAAAATACGAATTGGAGTTTGTGAAACAAATAAAAATACCAATAAAAAAGTGCACCTCTTAAAATTGATAGCAATCACCTTTCTAAAAGTTCTATTGTTTCACGCTAAAAGAAAAAAAAATCCAACAACTACAGTGCAATAAAAAAAAGAATAAATCGTAGCAAGCCAATTTCCAAATGTGTTTAGTGTGTCTGTAAGCTCAAAATTTGTTTGTGTGTAAGTGGAAAACGTGTTCTAGTGTTTTACTTCTACCAAATATAAATTGGTAGCCAACCTTCCTTGGATTAACCCTTCCACTTGTATTGGTCGGGTGCGAAAAGCTCTCTTTGGAACGGCAGCTTTCTTCTGGGATTATAAGGATTACTACTACTTACTACTTCTTACGACAACAACAATAACAGCGACCACCATGGGGAACGTCTCCAACGAGAAGTACGATGGGGCGCTCATCGATGAGAATCAGCAGTTTATATTGGACGGTGAGTTTTTTTTTCTGTTACCGAATGTTTGTTAACTTCGCGGTTGATTGTTTTAAAATGACACGGGGAGAATTCTGATATTATAATAATAAAACTTTTGCGTTTTTTCAACTTTGTTACTTTGAATGTCATGCCTCAGTTCAATGAAGTTGTTATCATGTCATGACTTTGCCATTACTCACTTTCATCATGTCATGCTTAGACAGGTAGCATTGTCATCGTTTCGATAAAATGAGCTGTAGGTCAACGGTTTATTTTTTTTTTTTGTTTCAATTGATCATAGATTTTTGAACGAATACTAAAAAAACATTCAAATTGATTGAGTTGATCAGTGTAAATAGTATCCGATATTTATATATAACATACATTCAAAATTTCCATATGCTCTAACTATTTGGAGTTTTTTGCTCTTTGAAACTTTTTTCATGAGGAAAAATGAACTGCAAATTTCTGGGTAACGAATGGTGATTTTATCTCAAAAGAATGTTGAACTAGAAGTTAACATCAAATGCATATCGAACGGTTTTTTTTTCTCAACTCCTTTTTTCACTCATTAACTACTACAAAAAAATATGTTTATTATCTTAATCGTAATTTTTAGTCCATTTTTGACCTTTTTTATCAGGGTTTTGATGCATTTAGCAGTTTTTTTTGTTTGTTTGTTTGTTTTCTGTCATATTTGCAATTCTATCATTCTTCATCAATTATTAGCACTTTTATGTAATTTTTAATCTTTTGTTTGTTTTTGTTTTCCGAATTTTATGAAATTTTCATTTTTTTTCATTTTTGAGTACTTTATAATTATCTTAAAAATATTAGTTTTTGTTGTTTTATTTTAAGAACCATTTAAGAACGTATAAACATATTTATGGTGTTTGTCTAAATTATATTGGTCCTGTTATAGCGAAAACTATAAAGTTATGTTGTTTCTTAAAAACCGTTCGATTTTGGCACATAATCTAAACACGATCACATTTTTTCACAATTTCTAGCTTAATCCCACATTCATGACCATTTTTCGAAATCTCGATAGTACGCGCTGGCTAGACTCGAAAAATATATTTGAAAGCAATGTGCGACCATTAACATGTATCGCAGGTTTATATTTTCTAACTGTTACCTTTTTTTCATAGGTTTTGGCAAGTTTTTATCTTTTGTTGGAAAAAACATTGAAGACATGGGATGGAAATTTTTCTTCCTTTTTTTCTCCTTATCCAAAAATTCGTAGAAAAGGTAAAAGTAATTAAATGAACCGTTAAATTTTAAAATTTGATTCCTTTGCTATATCTCGAAACTGAATGCCTAACATCAGTGATATTCAAAGTAGTTCCTACCGACCCTTGGGGGCGGTTAGCTCAATTTAGAAATTTGGGGGGGCGTTGGAAAGGCTCAGGGGGGCGGTGAGGTCGTAGTTCAGGTCGTAAAATCAACGTAGATTTAACATATCAACGAGAAAGTTCGATGAAAAATGATTAAACAACGTTACGGAACCAAACATCAGGCTCAAGACTAAAATATCCATGTCCATCCAGTATCTAAAAACAAAATTATTAAATGTATCTTAAAGATAGTTACAGATTTTGTATATGCTCCACGTGTTGGTCTTGTTTTGTTTGATTATTTTGAGTTATGCTAAAAATATTACTTTTAGATGGCAATGCTTGGTAATCTTTAAATTGTATTGTCACAAAAAATTTGGTAAACAGACAAAACCTACAAAAAAAGAAAGCGTCATCTGTTTTTTTTTCTCTCTCTAATTATAGACACTTTACCACGTTTGTGGCGTTCGTGTCTCGTAACCTTATTAACTAACTTAACCTATTTTACAATTTTTTTTTGTCAGTCCTGATTTGGAAATGAAACAAAGCAACTTTTTTTCTTCCTGTTCATTTTTGGAAAAAGCAACTTCCAGGGATCTATCAATTCCGCATAGCGTCAGCTGTGATTTAAAGAAAATATGAAAGAATATTTTTAGGTGAGAGAATTTGTTTAAAGTTCTTATTTGTTCATCTTTATTTCAGTCGATTCAAAAAATCAATTGGATGAACTTTTAATCTATTCGGTTATCATTAACACTGCTGGAATTCAGTCATTAGAATCTAATTTAAACTTTAAGACCCGTGAGTGCTGTATAACTTTGAACAGGACTAAAGTGCAGATATCAAGAAATAATACTATTTTTTACGTTATTCACCGACTTGATAGAATTTAGTTTGTATTCAATAATGCAAACTAATGGGGAATATATAATTTTGTTTATAAAAATTTATGATATGTATATGATTTTATATTGAAACAAACTAATCAATCAGTTTAAGTAATTTCTCAGGAAACTTGACATAGAATTAAGTTTTAACTAAAGATTTGAAGCAAAATGAGGTCCTCGGTGCCAAAAGGATTAAGTTCATAAAAGCTTATTTAGAGAAAACACGATTTAAATTTGTTATGTTTTGTCATATTTTCCATATATTTTTCCAAAATTTGCATTTTTCTTTCAAACGAAAAAGTATATAAATAAAATTCTAAAATTCAAAAGCTAATGGTTCTTCAAAGATCCAGATTTTAATTTTTTAAAGATTTTCTAAAAATTTGCCGAGGGGGGCGATGATCTCAAAAATTCTGAAAATAGGGGCGATGAGTGAAAAAAGTTTGAAAACCACTGCCTTACATGGATCAAATGTTCTAGAAAAAAATACCAAATAGAACGAATTAACAAACCAGTGATCTGAAATATATTAAAAATTTGTTCTTCGAGTGATTTCACTTTGTTTGACAAATATAACAAAATGTGACTTAAAGATCTTTTCATATCATTTTAAAATGTTTCATAAGCGAAAAAAAAATAAATAAAAAACAATATGCCAATCGTTTCAGTAAAATATGAACTTCTCAATGCCATATTTTCAAAGCAATAGTAAACTCTCAATTTTTTAAGAATTTAAAAAAAATTACGTTTTTTGTTCACTCGAGCCTTAGAAGATATATTTTTCTCCTTAATGGATGTTGATCATTGCTTTGCATGAAATAAGTAAGAATAATCCAATGACTAATATTTATCCAAAACTTTCTAGATAAAAAGGACTCGAAGAAGTACTTTTATTAGAAAAATAAAAAATTGCGCCTTTAAGTATGCAATGAAAATAGAACAGTAAATGAACTTTAAGAATTCGTTTTGTCTGACACTTATAAACTGTTGAATGAAAACTTGAACGGTCAAAAAAGTCAATGAAAATTTTATCTTTAGATGTTGCATGGTTTTGCTAAGCATAGGGTATCCTGATTAAAGGATCAAGTCTTAATATAAACTAGAAATTACACGCTGTCAGAAAATGGAAACGACGGCGAACTTCCTAATTTTCCAAAAAGATATGATGAAAATAAAAAAATGGAATCAAGTATCACCATTCTCCCTAATATACCAGATGGGGATTTTTTTTTATTATCTGACAGGTTTGCGCCGTTGGTCTTCAGATTTTTCCCAAAATTGAAAATTTGGTTCATTTTTGCGACTTAAAAACACATGTATTTTTTCAGATTTCTAACATTTTTATTTTTTGAGTTAGCTTCGGTTAGATTTTTTTGTAAATAAAAAATAACCATTTTTCAAAGCTACATAACTCTGTTATTTTTCAACGGAAATTGAAAAATAGCACATCAAAATGCATCAAAATTTTATCAGCTTTCCAAATAAAATAGTTGCAAAAAATTTAATAATGACCTTCAACATGAAAAGTTGTAAATAAACTTTAAATGGCATCTAAAAGTACCGTCTGCACCACCGAGTATTTTGCTAAAAATATCATTGAATAGCTCAATTTATGATGCAACTTTCATCTGAAGACACCAAAGTGGGCCATCAACTCCTTGAAGAGTTATGAAAGAAATAATGACAACAAATCTGTATTTTTGCATCAGAAACAAACAATGGTCGAACAACTGCACTCACATAAGGAGATTGCAAGCACTTCTAACAACATGGAAACAAAAGAACTTATGAAAGCAGGTAAAGAACACTATTTTTTCGTCCTTTTCAGACTGCCCCTACTCGCATAACAGTCCCATATGAATTTTCGTCATTTTAGGTCAATATAAGACTTCAAAATAAAACACTAAAAAAAGAGGGGGTTGTTCTAAAAATTTCAAAAAAAAAACAATTCGTGGCTGTCCTATATGAAATATACCTGAATAACAGTCCTATATGTGAAATACTACGGATTTGGTTACTTTTCAATGCTTCTTTAGGCGAAATAGTATTTGGTTTATTGCTTTGAATCATTTAAACATTTTTTTAACTCACTTGATGTCGAATGATGCACACTAGTTTTCGAAGGCAGGTCTGACTTTCTTAAAACTGACTTACTGAGCGTAAAACAATCAGATGCAATCAAAAATCGTAAAAAGATTCAACTTACTATGTGGAATTCACGATATTTTTTCCAAAATTATGTTTCTTTTTCTGACAACTGCATTTAGAAGTTCAAAAATGATCAAATTTAAGTCTTAGAAAGTAGCTTGATGAGAAAAATATATTCTGTATGGGACTGTTATGCGAGAAGATTTGAAAAAGGTTTCAAATATGGTTGATTACTAGTCCCATAATGAATAAAAATGGTGCTCTCGACCTTACCAATAACCCAATTTCGAAAATTTCAGGTCTAAAGATTTATTATGACAACCTAGAAACGATTTTGGTTTATGCTGAAAGTGGTAGTCACAATTTAAAAATATATTCCAAAACAGAAAAAGCTGATTTCCTCGATTGCTTGTTTTTGCATATGGGACTGTTATGAACGTAGGGGCGATAGGTTGACTTCTTGTTATATCCAAAAATCTAATAACGTATTCGTTTATACCCAGTTTTGCACCAGGTCACAACAAGTTATGCAGATTTTACTGTCATTTTTAGAAGTTTATGCGCTAAGTTTTGCATCCGTAATTCCCCACATTTGATTTAAAATGGACGGTGGAACACTGAAGATTCATTTGTGAGCGATCGAGGTAGCAAAACACTGACGACGAATTAGAACTGGGCGAATGTAGAAAACGAATACGGTAAAAGTATCATATTTTCATCATTTTACAGCATTCTACAACATTTGTGCCACTTTCTCATACTTTTTTGATCAATGGGAAATGATTTTGGTGTCCAGTGCTAAGCTCCCGATATAAAAACTATGTAAAGCACGTCTATATTTCATTTTTTAATCACATTTTTGTGATCCCAAACACAGGTACTGAACCTTCTACTATTGGCATTGATTATGCTCCACAATAATCTTTGATCGAAAAGTTAATAAGTTGTATAGTATATGACCAGGTTGTAAAAGCAACATTCCTATTATTAGTCACATCACATTAACAATACGATACTAAGAATTTTGGTTAAAATTTAAAGTCAGTTTTGCTGCAAACACTCTACAAAGCACGAAAAAGTAGTGTTTTTTACCTGCTTTGGTATGTTCTTTTGTTTCCATGTTATTAGAAGTGCTTGCTATCTCCTTATTTGAGTGCAGTTGTTCGACCATTTTTTGTTTTCTATGCAGAAAAAGAGATTTAATGCCATTATTTCTTTCATAACTCTTCAAGGTGTTAATGGCCCACTTTGGTGTCTTCAGATGAAAGTTGCATCATGAATTGAGCTATTCAATGGTATTTTTTGCAAAATATTCGGTGGTGCAGACGGTACTTTTAGACGCCATTTAAAGTTTATTTACAACTTTTCATGTTGAAGGCCATTATTTAATTTTTTGCAACTATTTTATTTGGAAAGCTGATAAAATTTTAATGCATTTTGATGTGCTATTTTTCAATTTCCGTTGAAAAATAACAGAGTTATGTAGCTTTGAAAAAAGGTTATTTTTTATTTACAAAAAAATCTAACCGAAGCTAACTCAAAAAATAAAAATGTTAGAAATCTGAAAAAATACATGTGTTTTTAAGTCGCAAAAATGAACCAAATTTTCAATTTTGGGAAAAATCTGAAGACCCCCGGCGCAAATTGTCAGATAATAAAAAAAAATCCCCAGATACCAGTTCAGAATTTTAATTTAGAATTTAAAAAATCGGATATAGCTAGATTTAGCAAACTCATCAACCAAGATAAAAACAATATCAAGATGACTATTTCGATGAGAACTTCAAATTGCAAGAGATCGTAAAATTTTAATTTTAACTGTTTGTCAATTCAATTTCAACATTTCATATTTTTAATTCGAATCCGTTTGTATGCACAATTCAACTGTAATCGCAAATGTAAAGTAAAATTTGCGTGTACTTTTCAAGTTTTATTTGATGAAAATACCCTTATTTTAAATAAGATTAATTATGCACAGGATTTTCATTAAGAAATTAATATTTGACAAAAAAAATTCTATTCACGAAAACTGAAATTGAAAGTTAAAAAATCTACCAGAAATTCCATATTCTCTTGGATTTTTGTTTTAAATTTTTAAAATGGCAACATTTATCTAGAGCCAAATTTCAAATTAAAATATTAAATTTGATTCGAGTTTTCAAGAAAAAGATTTTAACTGTGAAATTTTAAACTCCTTTTTTCTTCTTAAACAATTATTTTTTATTTTCATTGATGGTTAAAGTTTCTGGAATTAGTTCAAGAGCTTGCTTGATTTAGCTTTTTTAATTTCAACACAGAAAAAGTTTTTTTTTGAGAAATCGAAACTTGTCAATGTTCAAATCAAGTTCGTTTATGACTCAAAAATGTTTCTCAGACAAAAAACATGCTTCGGAAAAAGGACTGTAGATCAGCTACGGAATGCTCAAAAAATTTCCACTTGGTTTCCAAGAAAGCTGAAGTAAGAAGCTGTACGTTGCATGGCCGTAGGAACGGGGGATTTTGGGGGTTAAGCCCCCCCCCCCATGAGGGTCCAAAAAAGCAAGCGAGGTATTCTACTGTAGACTCAAAATTTTAAATTCATAATCAAATTATGATAAGAGAGCAAAGATATTCAAGAGTAACTATCTGGACTAAAAACTAATGCAAAAACAACAAAAATCCATCCCAAGCTTAAATCTGCTACAGTTTTCAAAATTTTCTCACTGCTTCATAGAATAAGGTTGTCAGATTTTTTCAGCACGTATCCGGACAAATCCATGCTGTTTTATATTATATATAGCCGGGTATTTGATTTCAAAGTTGTCGACCAAAATCCAGGCAATACCGGGCAATTTTGGTCAAGGAATTGTTCAACAAAAATCTATAAAAAAAAACTTTAAAAAACCTTTCATGATTATTTTTTTGAAACTTGCTGCAAAAATTTTGGACGCACAATTAAAAAAAATTACTACACAATTTGTTTTTTTTTAGTTTGATTTAAGAATGAGAATGAAAACAAACCCGGGCAAAATTCGGGCTTTTCCATTGAAATCCGGGAAACGGGGCGGACTGGACTTTTCCCAAATTTTATATTAAATATCAGGGACAATCCAGTTAAAACCAGGCAATCTGGCAATCTGATTATAGAAATTCAGTTCTGAATATTAAATTTTAAATCAAACCCATTTTGAAGGGTCTGGTTCCATATTCCCATTGACTTTAAAGATTTAAGTACTGCTTGACTATCTGAAAAAATTACTATATTTGTATACCTGTAGTTTCTTTCCAAACATAGGTTTGAACATATGAACATGCCCGGATACTTAATACAAAATTTGGGAACAGTCCGACCCGGCCCGGTTGCCCGGATTTTACTGAAAAATGCCCGGATTTTGCACAGATTTATTCACTTTATTTGACAAACCAAACAAAAAAAAACAACAAACGCCTATAAAGCGAAATTTTTTGAACAAATTTTATAAAAATAACCATGAAAGGTTTTTTCTTTGGAAACCTAATATACGCTTCAAAATCTGTCGAAGAGCTTTGAGGCAAAACAATTTTTCTTTATTATTTTTTCTTGATTTTGGATGAGTAGTTTCTGGGTTTTGAGAAAATTTGCCCAGATATTGGCCGGGCAGGACTGTTTTCCCAAATTGCAAATTAAATATCCGGGTAAACCCGGATAATACCGAGTACTCTAGCAACCTTTCTCATGACTTATGTTGCCAGATTTTTTCACGCGCGCATCCGGGCCAGGAAAATCCAGACAATTTGAACTAAAAACCTGGCAACATTCGGGCAGTTGATTTCAAAATTGTAAATTGAAATACCGAGCAATATCCAGGTAAACTTGGGCAAAAATCAAAAAAAAATTCAAAAGATAAAAATGAAGAAAAACACTTAGAACATTATATTTTTATCAAAAAATATCAGCAGATTTTCAGGTTTCAGGCGTTTTAGGCTTCCACAAAATCGTTCACGTTTGTTTTGACAAAAAATATCAAAAAAATTCGTTTCATTTGTCACTTATTAAAAAAAGTTAAGTTACTCGATTTGAATTTTTTGTTTGATTTTGCAAATAAAGTTAAAAAAAACCCTGTTCCTAAATTTTGTACAAAATATCCGAGCAATCTAACTCATGACTAAGGTTGCCAGATGGCCCGGTTTGGGAACAGTCCGGCCTGGCCTGAATGCCCAGATTTCATTGAAAAATGCCCGGATTTTGCCCGGATTTTGCCCAGATTTAATAACTTTGTTTGGCAAATCAAACAAAAAAATAACGAACGCCTTAAAAACCAAGTTTTTTTTAGCAAGTTCCATCAAAATTACCAAGAATGGTTTTTTGGAAGATAAGATTAAAAATTTGTCAATAAGTTTTGAGGCAAATTTTTTTTTATTTTGGTTGAGTAATTTCTGGGTTTTGAGAAAATTAGTCCAGATTTATGGTCGACACTTTTGAAATCAAATGCCAGGATTTTGTCAAGTTTTCAATAAACTTTCCGGTTTGTCCAGTCCGGACATTTATAACTGTGTACAAAAGTTCTCCACTGTAGAATTTTTACGAATGTGGGAAAGGAATTGGCGGGATGATTTGATTTTGAATTAAAGATTTATGTGCAATAGTGGTTTTCAATTTCTGAAAATCTACACAAGTCTTCAATTATAATTGAAAGCTCTCACATTTTCAAACATTTAGTAACTGACACAGTTACATTTCCGTTTCCGTTTGGGCGATGCATTCTGCTTCCTTCGTTACCCCCAATTATCAATCAAACGCCATCGGAACTGCACATTTAATTAATATTGATGGATTAGATTGTAGCCTATAAGTCGTGGGTTGACCATCAACGTGTTAGACCTACAACAATTTTAAGTGGAACACATTAAATCAAAACCACAAAAACCAAACCGTAAAGTCAAAACAAAAATGTCAAACATTTCAAGGTCCGTGACGCAATTTTTCGCGCCTGCCCGGCTTTCGAAATCGTAACATTGAGCACTAACTGGTGTTTGTTATTTTGTTGGTGTTTTAGCGTTTTGCACCATCGAAGGGAAGGAAGGAAGGAAGAAACCGAAATTCCTCAAATAACTTCCATTTTTATCTATCGTCTTGGTTGGTTGTATCTGCTGTTCGTTCTATTTATTTTTGGAGCAAGGCGATCGGATTCCTCTGTAGAGAAAAAAGGCATGCTCCAAAATAGATAGGATTTTAAAATAAAAAATTAAATTGAATTCAGGGTAAACTATTCAGACTTCAGACTCAGACTATTTTGATCAACGGCATCTTAGATTTTCTTGTTTGTCTGTTAGTACTATTGCAATGATTAATGCAACTCATTCCATCGTCGCATTTTTTAAGCAAAAACGTTAATCTACATACCAGTCCTAGCTCGATGACTACAATTCTTAACCCATTTTGAGACCTTTTCGTTAACTGCATTTAATCATACCACACCAATCTTTGGTAACGAAAAGCAAAGATTTTTCATGTGACGTTTTCATATTTTCCATGTGTTCATAATGGGTTAATCGGACTTTGTCAATCTCGTGACGTAGCGATCTGCCTCCATGGAACGACTTGACCGGTGCAGTGACATGTGATCCAGTATGAACGAACTCCGGGAAGGAAGTGGTTTGGCGTGCGATCTGTTGATGTGGTGGTGCAAAATAATGATAAACAAAAAGTAAACATCTCATTCCGACAGTTTAACTTGAAGCGGGCTTGGTAGCACCATTAAGATATTTTTAACGCACAACACACTTGAGGGGTGTATTACCTGGAAGATTGTAGTTTCGAGTGACCTCATGGTCAAGCGCTGCCCGGCTAGTTCGAATTGAGGAATTGACTTGTCAGACTTTTTTCCACGAGACTTCAATTACTTGGCAAGAAAGTAATTGGAAGCGGTTAAAAGAATCTCCAGGAAATAAATCACAGTTCTACTATTTATCTGAAGTATATAGACGGATTTAGATGCCTACTACATTTTCAGCATTTTGTGTAAGAAGCTGATTTTTAAATTTTGTTTTGCTTTGGCTGTCAAAAATTTGAAAATAAAAATGGAAATTTTTATTTTTGATTTTCAAAAGCCTACAATTATTGGCATGAGACCTGAGGCATGAGACGTGAGACATGAGACCTGAGACATGAGACCTGAGACATGAGACATAAGACATGAGACATGAGACATGAGACATGAGACATGAGACATGAGACATGGGACATGAGACATGAGACATGAGACATAAGACATGAGACATGAGACATGAGACATGGGACATGAGACATGAGACATGAGACATAAGACATGAGACATGAGACATGAGACATGAGACATGAGACATGAGACATGAGACATGAGACATGAGACATGAGACATGAGACATGAGACATGAGACATGAGACATGAGACATGAGACATGAGACATGAGACATGAGACATGAGACATGAGACATGAGACATGAGACATGAGACATGAGACATGAGACATGAGACATGAGACATGAGACATGAGACATGAGACATGAGACATGAGACATGAGACATGAGACCTGAGACCTGGCAGCGGAAGTCTCAGTTTGTTTTGTGACTTCCTATTTTTTTTGGAGGAATAAGTCTCAATCCAGTGATGATTTATCCGTACCGGAAATCTCACCCCAAAATTAACTTCTTGATGAGACGATGCCTGAATCTACTTATAATTTTTTTATACTAACTATACGTTATGATACTTTTTAACACTCTTCGATAATCACAGGTTGCGAATCACAATTCATAAGTTTATAACTCTATTGACCTGCTCTTTCAACCAGCAGAAGTCTCAATAAAATACGTTATTTCCATATCAGAAGCTTCAATCTTCAATTAATACAAAATACCGAGAAAAGATCTTTAATTGCTATCGATTTATATAAATTCAGTAGTCGAAAGTAAGGTTGATGATTCTTCTCATTAAAAAGATCCAATCGATATTGTCCGGTTTTAAGCAGAAGTCTCTATATTCTAAAAGAAGTATCTTAACGCGATAAATTGAATAAAAGTCCGTAAGTACATTTTTGTTTGCAAAATATTCAGTCAAATGTTCAGTTCAGTTTATTTTTAATGAATCAAAAGAAAATTCGACCTATTAGAACACATTTTTCGAAACGGAAGTCTCAATCTTCAATCAAGACCATTTTGACAATTTTAATGATTTTGGACATATGACATTTTTTGTCAATTTTGACAATTTTGACACTTTTGAAAATTTTGACAATTTTGACAATTTTGACAATTTTGACAATTTTGACAATTTTGACAATTTTGACAATTTTGACAATTTTGACAATTTTGACAATTTTGACAATTTTGACAATTTTGACAATTTTGACAATTTTGACAATTTTGACAATTTTGACAATTTTGACAATTTTGACAATTTTGACAATTTTGACAATTTTGACAATTTTGACAATTTTGACAATTTTGACAATTTTGACAATTTTGACAATTTTGACAATTTTGACAATTTTGACAATTTTGACAATTTTGACAATTTTGACAATTTCGACAATTTTGACAATTTTGACAATTTTGACAATTTTGACAATTTTGATAATTTTGACAATTTTGACAATTTTGACAATTTTGACAATTTTGACAATTTTGACAATTTTGACAATTTTGACAATTTTGATAATTTTGACAATTTTGACAATTTTGACAATTTTGACAATTTTGACAATTTTGACAATTTTGACAATTTTGACAATTTTGACAATTTTGACAATTTTGACAATTTTGACAATTTTGACAATTTTGACAATTTTGACAATTTTGACAATTTTGACAATTTTGACAATTTTGACAATTTTGACAATTTTGACAATTTTGACAATTTTGACAATTTTGACAATTTTGACAATTTTGACAATTTTGACAATTTTGACAATTTTGACAATTTTGACAATTTTGACAATTTTGACAATTTTGACAATTTTGACAATTTTGACAATTTTGACAATTTTGACAATTTTGACAATTTTGACAATTTTGACAATTTTGACAATTTTGACAATTTTGACAATTTTGACAATTTTGACAATTTTGACAATTTTGACAATTTTGACAATTTTGACAATTTTGACAATTTTGACAATTTTGTTAAATTTTGACAATTTTGACAATTTTGACAATTTTGACAATTTTGACACTTTTGACAATTCTGACAATTTTGACAGCTTTGACAATTTCGACAGTTTTGACAAATTTGACAATTGTACTACTGTGCAATCGAACAATAGAACAGCGTTTAAAATTTTATCTTTTATGAAAACACGGGTTTGTTAGCCGTACTTGAACCTTTAAACATATTTTTTTACAAAACAATCTCCTAACGATACAAAAAAAACGCTCAAATCCCAACATGTTGCATCCAAGCGTTACTGCTCTCTGATTACAGCAGAGTCTTATGTTGCAAAAAGACAGGTCTGCCACTCTTATAAGAAACATACGAAAAAAAGCATTACCAGACAGTTGAAACGAAGCCAAACGGAGGAAACCCCACACCATCAGAAAGTAATCACATTTCCTCTCTAGAATGAATGTAAAGCAGGGTGCGGACCTTGCCACCAGGTGCAATTTTTTCTCCTCATTTTTTTTAAATATTTCTGCCGCATTGGCAAAAGAGTTGAGTTGCATTGTCTTGCTATTAAACATCGCTGGTTCCGGTCCGATTCAACCGGTTCGAAACATGATACTTAGATCTTCTTTTCAAAACTAAAACCCCAAATAAAAAAACAAATGGGAAGGGAATCGGAAAATTACGCACTTTATCCTCCAACGAAGCGCAACACGAGTGCTGGTGAATGGTACCGATTACTGGTTTCAAGTGTGCGCCAATAGATGGCAGTGTTTTTTTTCCTGTTGTGGTGAGCTATCAAAGTATAACACCCCTATTTTTTCGTTAGTAAAAAATCGTGGCAGACAAACGAAAGTAAAATGGTGCATAGCGAATCGTTTCGAGTTTGTTTCTTTTGGGGTCTTCTTTTTTTTTCTTCTTTTTTCTATTTCCAAGATAGCAAACGCCCTTGAGCAAGGCCGTTCGTCGCTCATTAGGGCGTTTGTTTTTACGCTTGTTTCTCCCAAAGAAGGTGAATGGTAATCATCCACTCAAAACATAAGAAAGCACCTTCACTCACAATCATCGACTCAACACAACAAATGTTGATGGGGGAGGTAAGTATCTAGTTGATGGATGATGGATTTGCACTTTTTCCACGCTCGTGCTGAGCAGATAATCCGATTTTGACCGAAAAACGGTATGGGTAAATGTTTAACAGTGATTGCAGCAACAACAAAGTTAGGCTAGGGTTAGCATCCGAACACGTGTCGTGAGTATTGTTTTGCTGTTAATTGTAATAGACGTGCGTTGAAATTTTTTCTTAACCCTGTTTGAAGGAATCAATTGGATGTCGTGGTGAAGAGTTTGAGTATGTATGAAAAATGGTTTCGATGATCTGCCCATCGATTACTGTTAACATGACTTTACAATTAACCGTGAACATTCCAATTAATGGTAGGAATGATTGGAAAATATTTCTTTTCTTCTACAAAAAAAAAGCAGTAGAAAAAAATGTATTGAATGTAAGCTTTGCCCTTCAACGGGAAGTCTCGTTGAATCCAATAACAATATCTTAGTATATTTATGAAATGGTTTTGATTGTAGAAACAAATATTTATCAAAAACTTTTTAAGCATCTCCAATGGGGATGTTCAGTTCAAACCACTTAAAAGATCACTACGTTCTTGTTCGCCGGTTAAAAAACTCGGTGAATGTTGAACTTATGGTAAAAAATAATTATTGTGATTGAAAGTTTTTTGGAAAACATTTTAAAAAAGTCGATAAATAGTTCTTTACAAGCAAATTAAAAATTAAAAAAAAATAAGTCGCCACTTGACTCACACAATTTAAAAAAAATTGACAACATCGGGGAAAAACGCGTTAATTAAGCAACAAATATGGTTTGTTTCAGGCCCTTTAATTTAGATACATACATATGTTAAACAAGTTGGCTGATTGCCTACACCGGTTGATGATCCGGATCTGGGATACAGAACAGCTACCGGAGGAGTGGAAAAATTGGACTGTGAGAACTACCGAGCGATCACTGTTCTAAATGCCGCCTACTTCAAGGAGGGGCGGTCTAAGACGGACCAGATCTTCACATTACGGACAGAATAGTCCATATACTTTATCATTCTCCGTATGTAGAAGTATGTAGGAGTCTTTATTAGTTGTGACACACAGACGGAAGTGCCGTTTTCGATAATATTACCGCGTACTACTAGAAGATCTCGAAAAACATAATGTAGCGTTATAATTAAGTATTTGTGGTTGTTGAATTTTGAGCGTGTATATTGGGTTAGTTCGAGCCAACATTCAGTGTTCAGAATTGAGAGTGTGAAATGTCAAACACGCACACCCAGAAAATTAAACAAACGAACAAAAACATAACAACATCGTGACCAGAAAAGGCAATAAATTGTACGGTAAAGTTCGTTTCTGCTTCCTGTTTCGTGCTTTTGAAAGCTGTTGCCCGTCAAGGACCATTCCTCTTCCGCTGATTGCAATATCCTGCTACGACGGGTCATGGCCAAATCGAGCAAAGCGGAAGGTAGAACCAGCTAACCAATACCGACGGCCCTCACTGGGTGAGTGAAGAATTAACGCTACAGAAATTCTTGAGAATCAGCAAAACAAAGTTGTTTTTTCTAAAGAGCCGTTGTTTGGGATCTGGAATCGCTTTTTGGGAGCCGATCAGTCATCACTGAGCTATGATACGAATGTTTGTGCGTTTTGGATGTTGTCTTTGTAAATTACGGTAGGAAAAGGGCCGCGTGGAGACATCATGTTAAGCTGGGTTAGGTTTTTAATATGTCGTTAACTACTCGTGATTGTAGTAAGAGTTAGCCGTGTATCACACACTGAGAGTCAGGTGTGATCAACTTAAACTTAAATCTACTACTGTGTACACATTCTGTAGTTTTTATCAAATGAATTTAAAAAAAAGTTTAATAGCAACTTTTTTATTTTCTATCCATTATATCATATCCACAGCTGCTCTTTATCGTGAACTTCGTCGAAAATCTATGCACAAAAAATCGCGAATGTAACTCGGAACCGAGATATTTTTTAAACGCATATCCACTAAAAACGTTTTTAAGATTGAAAGAAACTGGTATTTCATTACGATATTTGAATGTATGTATGAGAAATCGAAGAAAATATTGAGAAAAATTGAAAAAATCAAATATTTCTTTTTGTCTTTAAATAAATAAAAAAAGATATTTCTATCATTTGGAAAAAGAAGTTTTTGAATCGCAGTCAAAATCGTATAGAAATAAATCCACAGTTTTAAAAATATTTTTTAACTTGATGGGTCGTAACATTAATAAGACTAAAAATAGCGGCTCCACTGAAACAGTAATTCCTATTCACATTAGAAAATAATCATGCAGTAGAGTTAAGTATGCTTTGTGATAGGAAAAGATTGCTCAGACACTCGCTAGCTGCAATGAGGTAACAAATTACCTGTCAAAAACTTTTTTACAATAATTATAGAGAAAACTTGTTTTGAAGACATGCTTAAGCATCGGTAAAAGACAAATTTGCTCTTAATTTTTTTAAAAATATAAATGGCAAATAAAACTATCGAAAAATGATTCCGGTTTGAACAAATCACACAAGAAACAATTCATTACACATTACATTACATATTACAATTTTTTTTTCAAAAAGATTATTCAATGAAAAATTCAAAATTTAAAATTAACACATTTCCCTACTTTATTTAAGAGGCTTATAAGAATTCCGAGAGAGGAATTTATCCAAATAACATTGTCTAGAAGTTTATGTGCATATATGCAATGATTTTAAAGTTTTCCCACAATTCACTATTGTTAGGTTGCCAGATTGCCCGGTTTTATCCGGATATTTTAAACAAAATTTGGAAAAAGTCCGGTTCGATTGCCTGGATTTCATTGAAAAAACCGGATATTTCCCGAATTTATTCACTTTATCTGCCAAATCAAACAAAAAACAACTTGTGCTATATTTTTTGTATTTGTGCGTTCAAAGTGAAAAATTTTGAGCAAGTTTTATAAATATAATCTGGAAAGATTTATTTGGTAGCCTTTAATACAATTTTAAAACTGCTGAAAAATTTATTTTTTTTCTCAAGGTTTTTTCTTGAGTTGAGTGTTTTCTGGGTTTTGACCATATTTGCCAAGATATTGCCCGGATTTTTGGTTGACAATTTTCCGCTGCTTTCGTGTGCCTTCGTCAAAGCCCGAAAAGTTTCGATTGGAGAAATTTCTGAACAGTTTTGTGGGTTCATGTCTTTCGATAAACATGTGACCTTGTTGACTTTATACCACTTCAATGCATCCTTAGAGCAGTGGCACAAAGCGAAATCAGGGCAAAACATTGTAGGATTGGTACTTTTCGGACTGCAAATTTGGCGGTCCTTATTTTGAAAGTTTAAAGGAATACAAAAAGTTAAAATAAAAAGAACGGAAAAGTTGGTTTTTCTTAAGTAACTAGTAAGTTGTTGTTGTTCTCTCCCTCTCTGCATCGAACTATGTTTTCTAACATTGCAGAGTATGCCCAATCTAGAACAGAAATCTATGTATTTGCATTCCGGGCGAAATTAAGTGCTACTCTTCGATTTTTGTATTTTAATATGGATTTATAAAAAGTTTGTTAGGGTTCGGAAAAGTAACAAGTCAATGAAAAAACAGTCCTTTTGATGAGCAAAGTACACTAGTGGTGGTGTTGGTATTGGTAAATGAACATGATCAACAATCATTTTTCCATTCTCTTAAAATATCTTGTAGGGTAAGTGTTCCTAATTTGGCATGTGTACCTAATGTTAACATACCGTTCGATTTTGACTGTTTTGACCTTGTTTTTCACTTATCACAATTATAAAAAAAAAGTAGCGGATCATGTGAACTTTCATTTCAAAAACAAATTAGTTTTCTAACTCACTGGATTTTTCGTAAAATCCGGATTGTTTCAAAGTTTGTCCAAATTGAATAGAATTGTTAGCAAATTTCTTAAAAAACATCTATTTAGAAATGGAAGATAAAAGCTGAATTAGTCATCCGATTTTTTTGAAATTTTTCGTCGGGTTGTTTTTTATCATGATTTTAGTCATAAGTATGTTAGAACCATCTTTTTTTTCGTGTAAAAACTATAAAAAGCATATCAGCTTCAACACGTGAAAAGGGTCTATGTTCATTTATGACGTTCCGGGAAAAAACGCGTTTGAAAATTTTGCAATCTTTTTTAAATCGCTAATTAAATTTCACGAGGAATCTTGCTAGTCTATATGGTCAAAACGGTGCTTAAGATCATTCTAAATATGTTTTTATCGATGCGACGGTGTTATCATGAAAAAATAGCTCGCAATTGTTTATAGACCCTAGCTGGAGTATGAAATTCGCCTAAATGTTTTATACAACCTTTGCTTTGTACTGTATGACTCATATGTGTGAGCGAGATGGAGATAAAATTTCCCCTATTTTTTGACAAAGGCTTATGGTTCTCGCTATAGGAGTGAGTGAATAGCTTTCCGCATTCTTCTCCTTTAAATGTTTTGCATCTAGACCGTTAGCTTTGTTGTGGAGTAAAGGGTGTATAAAACAATCTGTGTGAGGATAATGTCATTTTATGGCTCTAAATTTTTTAGATCCTTTACTCAAACTGCATTATAAATCTTACGAAAACTGAAAAACTCAAAACGGTTTTTGTGTTAAGTAGAGCTTATATTGGGCTATTTAAATCCACTAAAAACGGGTTTTGTTTACTTTGTCTTTTATACCCTTTTCACATGTTGGTGCTGATATGTCCACAATTAGGAACACTATTTTCAATGTGTTCCTAATTATGGACATAGTCAAAGTTATCCAAACTTTATCAAAGTCATAGAATGTATTTGAAATAAATTTGGTTGGTTGAATTGTGTTTTAACTTAATTTTTAACGATCTGTAAAAATCAGCTGTTTTGAGTAAATAAAACATGATTATGTTTTACTTCAGTGTATCTCAAAGCTATAAATGTTGAGAAAACATTTTCTCCGGGTTGTAAAGAACGCACCCTACGCAACAGAAAAGGAAACTAACAAACAACTGAGAACAGAATCGAAAGGAAAAATTTAAAAAAAAATCTAAATAAAATACGTTGTATACCGCCACCTGGGGCATCATGCATAAGGTTGCCAGATTTTTTTTCACTCCCACCCGGGCCTAGCAATTCCGGGCATTTTTTCATAAAAACCTGGCAAAATCCGGGCATGGATTTTAATTTTTCAAATCCAAAAACCGGGCAAAAACCGGGCAAAACTTAGGTGTTATTATACATAAAAGCAAAGAAAAAATGCAAAAAAATATGAAATTAATATTTTATTAATGTAATTGCAGACTTCCAAAAACTTTTTGGAAAACTTAAATATTTAAAGGTTTATGAAAGTAAATCAGCGAAATTATTTGAAACAACCGTTGAAAATTTCCATACCGTTAATCGATTTTGCTGAAACTTACTCAAAAACTTTGATTTTTTTTGGGTTTCTTTGTGAAAATTGTAAAAAAAATCCGGGCAATATCCGGACTTTTTTCACGATATCCGGGCAACCGGGCCGGACCGGATTTTCTCGAAATTTTGCATCAAATATCCGGGCAAACCCGGATAAAACCGGGCAATCTGGCAAGCTTAATCATGCAATACTTTTCCATTTCAATGGCTTCTAAAAACCTAATGTTCACAGATAATCATACCGCTTGCATATCAAAAGTTTCAAGGTTAACGGGACATCAAATTAACGTAGTCAGAAAAATATTTGTTTCCACTAGTTATTTTTAAATTTTCAAAACATGCGATTTTCACCCTACTAAGGAAAAGGGGTAAGTTTCAAAAACCTTTGTTTTGAATGAATAGTTAAATGAAAAAGTGTGAAAAGTAATAGTTTTTTATATATTTGTGATTTCTTTACGCATAACGCACTATCTGCAATTATCTTTGATTTTGTTCGAATAAAATTTGATATTTTTTCGGTCAATGATTTTTTTTAAAAAAGAAAGCATAAGGATGCTTTAAACATTTAGTGATTAAAAATATACATCAAAATTTAAAACGATATTCCACTTTATGGAAACAAGATTTAAACTGTGAATCATTGATTTGCATGTCGATGCATTTTAGCCCGGACTGCTATCGGAATTTTAAAAATATTTATTTTAAAAAAAAATAATGATTGTCCGAAAAATAATCATACACCAACAGTGTTGATATAGGATAATAAAATCAATATAAAGTGTGTGGGTGATAAACCAATCCATCATACTGTGTAAAGTTTTTTACGGTGTCAAAAAATATAAAAATTTCGATTTTTAAAATTTCCTATGAGAATCAAAAACTTCAAAAAACTATCTCACGACGTGCGAAACTAAGACATCATCGTTTTGTTCTCATTAAATGTTAATTTTATTTCATTATATTCATACTTCGAAGTTATCGACGTTTTTCGGTGAGTTATATATATTCAAACAAAATTTAAATAAGTGTTGTGATACACAAATGTTGCATCTAACCATGCTGTTGCATGATGCTCTGTTTTACTGTATCTTATTTGTATCCATTACATTGAATTTTCTACTTTTTGAAATATAATTAGAAAAGATAAAGTATTAGTTTTAATAAGCTCAACATCTACTAGTTTCTTGAAAACTAGCGTAAAGGAATATTGTGTAGAATTTAAATAGTCATTATTTTTCTATTCATATTCCAAAAACGTTGTCAAATTTATAAAAAAGTGAGTTTAGAGATTGTTCTCACTTAAGTATTAAAAAACAGACCCACATGCAAAATCAGGAACAAATATTGGGTACACGGATACATTTTTCCTCATATGTAAACATTAGGAACACCCATATGTTAACATTAGGGACAATTAGTGCCAAATTAGGAACATTGACACACTTTATAAAACATGATATTTTTTGTAAATTAAAGCTTGAAATGATTATTTTAAACCATGAAAGAGTTCAGAAAAAAATTTGAAATTTAGTTACCAAAACATTGTATATCTAAGAATTATTTTTTTTTTTTTTTAATAATTTATAGACGCATTGAACCTAACAAAGTAGGTCTTTCGCGTCTTTACTTTATTATTTGAAACGAACCAAACAAACGGAATACATACAAACGCTTTAGAGTAAGAATTAATGATTCGGCCTACTAATATGAAAGCTAAAAACCTCTTACATAATATAGCGAAATTAGGCTCACTTACCCTATTATTCCCGAAAAACTTTATAACACAAAATTGATTGTCGTGACAAGAAGGTTGCTGAAGGAAAGAAACCTGAAGTTTGATATAAATTAATTCTTCGATCTCCTTTGAGCAAAAAATATATCTGAATCGTACCATAAGTTTAAAAAAACCCAATTATGAGTTTTTTTTCTCAGTTGTTTGGATCTTGAGCTGAAAATTTAGAAAAGAAGAAGGCAAGTTTTGCAATATACTTCACCTAACGAATGTTTTATTAGTTCAACCGGGATGGTCAGTATATTCAAACAATATTGTGACGTAAATAAAAACTGTCGTAGACTTCTAGTTTAGCCAGGACGGTCATTGTACAGTTGTTGATTTGCGAGTTGGCAGAATGCATACAGTAATTTAAATGTTGCAAAAATGTTCGGTTCGTTCAGTTGCAATACGGCATTCTTTCGAGTTGAACTTGAACGGCCAACAGTTGTTGTGTTGAGTTGAGCTGGGACGGCCAACAAGTCATTGTGTTGGGTTGATATGGGACGGTTAACAAGTCATTGTATGGCGTTGAGCTGGAATGGCCAACAATTACTGTGTTACGTTGAGCTGGGATAGCCAACCTGTGATTGTGTTGAGTTGAGCTGGGATGGCCAACAGTTGTTGTGTTGAGTTGAGCTGGAACGGCCGACAAATCATTGTGTTGGGTGAGCTGGGACGGAACACAGTTGTTGTGGTGAGTTGAGCTGGGATGGCCAACAAGTCATTGCGTTGAGTTGAGTTGGAACAGCACCCAGTTATTGTGTTACGTTGAGCTGGGACTAATCACTAATCACTAATCACTAATCGTACTTCCACAGCCAGAACTTAAGTCTGAGTCCCGAAGAATAATAAACACATGTTATTATTCATCTTGTCTTTGTTTATGCTTTTAATTATGTTAACATAGAAACATTAAAATAATTTAAAACATAAAATGGTCGGGCCTACTGTGGAGCAGAGAACGCAGAGACGTCAGGAACAAAGAAAAGGAAGGAGCGTGGACCACCAGTACCATACGCTCCGAGGGGCATTGTGGTGGAAGCACGAGCTAAAAAGTGCTTCTTGATGATAAGGGAACCTATGAAACATGACGGCTGGAAATGAGTTATTTTGTACACAGAAATCTTTAAATAAGGTTCATCATCAGCAAACAAGGTTAATCATCTGGAGAACTAAAAATCATTTAATATTAAAAATGGTGATATCATTTATTGATTTCTGTGTACCATCATTTCTGGTCATCGACCAAGGATAAAGCGCCTTTACTCGCTCTTGGAAGTAAAAAAGAACAAAAAAAACATTAATAGAACCAAAAACCTTTCGAGGTCTTCGAGAGCTCGAAAGGTTTATACAATAATTTAGGTAAGATACAAAAGTATTTTACTTATTGATTTTTCTGTAAGTTTAGTAAAGTTCAAAGTAAATTCAATATAATCAGACCCATCACAAATAAATTGTGTGTTCTGAACACAATGAACAAGTAGAAGCATTCCGTTCAAATTCGAAAAGCAGAGTTATTATAAAAGTATTAAATAAACGGCATCTTAGAATTATTTGTTTAAAAAAAGTTTTTAATAATTTTACATTTAATGATACTTATCTTAGTGCAGCTACCTCCCTCGAAACTTCATTGGTACTTCAGAAAATGCCGTTTGAACATGACCACCGAAAAAAAAACATAGCATGCCTTTAACCTCCATTGGCAACCAAAGGACAAGCGTGTGGCAAACACATTTAATGGGAAGAAAACAAAGAAACGCACTACCCAAAGTCACCATAAATTTATTATTTTCAACCGCAGTTCATATCTGGACACTCAAATTTTTAAATATAAGCCCGCACTCTGATATTTTCCGCCTGTTGAATCAATATTGGATGCAATCGTGCATTCCCCTTAATTGCACAACAGTTTGTTTTCCAAAAACAAAATCTTCGATGCACAAACCCAAAATCACATAACCACTATTTTTAGCATTAGCCTAACACAACTAATGTAACCCGTTCCCGATCATACAGCGATAGTATTTTTCGCGTATACAACCGATAGTTTCACTTGAAAACTGCCCATTTTCCGGAAAAATATGACGAGCACGAAAAAAAAACACGTTCCTGGCTGGAACCAGATAAGAAAAACCACGACCCACCCGTTGAGCTACCCTTTTCATGTCATTAAATGTGATAAAATATATTTTACCGGGATTTCTCCGGTAGAAACTTTTACACATTATCCCAGCCTCCACTTTGATACACTTTTAAACGATTTTATTTCCATATTTCGATTTTAAATTTAGTATTTTATAGAATTTTCGCGGACAAAGAGAAAAACGCGTGCGGTCGCCAACAGGCATAGCCTACTCCTCTATTGTGTTACGTTGAGCTGGGACGGCCAACAAGTTATTATTGTATGGCGTTGAGTTTGAATGGCCAACAATTATTGTATAACGTTGAGCTGGGACGGCCAACAGTTATTGTGTTCAGTTGAGCTGGGACGACCATCAAGTCATTGTGTAAATTTGAGATGAGGCAGCCAACAGTTATTGCGTTGAGTTGAGCTGGGACGGCCTACAGTTGTTGTGTTAAGCTGAGCTGAGACAGCCAACAACTCATTAGATTGATTTGATCTGGGAACAATTACTGTGTTACGTTGAGCTGGGATGGCCAATAAGTTCCTGTAATCAAAGTTGAGTTGAGCTGGGATGGCCAACAGTTGTTGTGTTGAGTTGAGCTGGGACGGCCGACAAATCATTGTGTTGGGTTGAGCTGGGACGGACAACAGTTGTTGTGTTAAGTTGAGCTGGGATGGCCAAAATGTCTTTGAGTTGAGTTGAGATGGGACGGCCAACAGTCAATGTGTTAAATTGAGTCGGGACAGCACCCAGTTAATGTGTTACGTTGAGCTGGGAGAGCCAGCAAGTCATTGTATGGCATTAAGTTTGAATGGCCAACAATTATTATGTTACGTTGAGCTGGGACGGCCAACAGCTATTGTGTTTGGTTGATATGGAACGGCCAACGTTTACAATTATTATGTTACGTTGAACTGGGACGGCCAGCAGTTATTGTGTTCAGTTGATATGGAAGGGCCAACGTTTTTGTGTTACGTTGAGCTGGGATGGCCAACAGTTGTTGTGTTGAGTTGAGCTGGGACGACCATCAAGTCATTGTGTAAATTTGAGCTGGGGCAGTCAACAGTTATTGCATTGAATTGAGCTGGGACGGCCTACAGTTGTTGTGTTAAGCTGAGCTGAGACAGCCAACAACTCATTATAACTCAACTCATTATCATTATTGAGTTGATCTGGGACAGCCAACAAGTCATTGTATGGCGTTGAGCTGGAATGCCAAACAATTAGTGTGTTACGTTTAGCTGGGACGGTAAACAGTTAGTGTGTTACGTTGAGCATCAGTTCATTATACTACGCTGAGCTGGGACAGCCAACCTGTCATTGTGTTGAGTTGAACTGGGACGACCAACAAGTCTTTTATGACGTTGAGCCGGGACGGCCAACATTGAATGTTGCAAGTTATTACGTTGAGTTCAGCTGCCAAAAGCAGCCCATTGTGCGTTACGTTGAGCTGGGATGGCCAAAAAGTCATTACTTCAAGATAAGCTGATCTTATAACGTTTATTTGAACTAGGGTGTCCAAAAATTATTGTCAGAATGAGTACAGATAAAAATGAGATGAAAGCTGTTGATTTGATTAGTTGAGAATCGAATTCATAGTTACTGTTTTGCTAGGACGGCTTACGCAATGTTAATGACGTGTTTCCAAAATTCGTTGAATGGTTTAGATGAGCGGGGAAGGGAAGCCACTTGAAGACCTGAGCCTTAGGAAGTGTCTTTTGCATTCGATGAAGTGGTATCTGTTGAAGTATACCTGATAAACGTAAACCATCAAAGGTGCTCAAACATCAATAGAAATTTTGATTTGGAATGTTAGAAAGGAATTACACCACTTTAATAAAACGACTTCCACAGTGTATTATGTCGAGTGGCTGAGTTCCTGTGATAAAAGTTTTTCAGGGTTTGAATCAAGCGGTTTGAGAAATTGATTTAGTTCAATTACCAGAAAGCGAAACAGCGCAGATTTAGTTAGTTAAATGGGCACCATGGTATTTAGTAAAATTCGGGTTTACATTCATGCACACGTGACTGTGCGTTAAAATTGAATAGGAAATATAAGGCGGGAAAATCTTTGCTCTCTGAAATAGGTTACCTTTCGTTTTAAGGGCTATCTAGTTAGCTGCTCGACTAAATAACAATAATATCTATGGGAATTTCGCTGTTGCCAGGTTAGATGAGAAATAACAACCTTTAAATATCAACAGGCATGGGAATGAAATTTTTTGGATATAGGGATGAATCATCCCAGAGGATGAAAATCCCGTATTAAAAAAAAAACAATTTTAGCAGGCGATCTAAACTAAAATTTATGAATTTTTACTATGCTTATTATCTTTGAGATTTTGACGATGATGTTTATCAGAGTGCTGATGATCCCTGATTATGGATCGGTGCATAATTGGAGTTCGGGAAAGTGATGATGATTGAAAATCAGTAGCCATCTTTAACGCTTTGGTTATAATGTATGTTTATTGATCAAGAAATTTTGTAAAAAACCGTTTCTTTTCGGAGAAGAAGTCAGTGGGGGAGACGCAGCCGCGGCCGAAATAAATGGATATCTAGCAACACTGCCAGTAACTGTCAGTTGACAGAGCCTCTGGCACTCGATTCCATTGGGTATTTGGCAACACTACAAATATCTGTCTATTGACAAAGCCCCTCGCATTTAGGCGCATACGTTTGAGGTACATTTCGGTGATGGCATTCGGGTTGGTGCCTCTCGCTAGCGCTGGGTGATTCTCTGCGTCGATACGATCTGAAGTTTCACAGTTTTATCATCCATAGTTTGAACCTCTCCGAAACTCACACCTTCTTCCTTAGCTAGTTCTTTGGTTGAAAGATCACTCACAGTGCCCCATTTGTGCACAATCCGTTTTCTTTGCTCGGGAGTAAGGCCACGCATTTTCAAATTTCTTCGCGAAAAACGACATAAAGTTACAACGCTTACTTCATTTGGACGTAAACATCAGTGCGCAGCCAAAATTTAGTTGAATACTACATCATTTTGAAATGACGGTTATTTTCGAGTGTATTTATAATTATCGGAACAGTCTATAGCCTTTGTTTGTTTTACCTTATAAGCAAGTTATAGATAATTTTAAGGTGGTTATAAAACAGTATATTGATTCTTTATGTAGATTTATAGAGTATTTACACCATATAAAACTTTCAATACTGTTCATATCGAATAATTCATCAGTTGGTCAATGTTATACTGTTTTAAAAAAAATCGTTCCACTTCAAAACATGAAACAGATTCTACATAAAATTAGAGTAGAGCTGCATTAGTATCCAAGTTAAAAACCTGACACTTTCGAATTTGCCAAAAAGAGAACCCCACTGCGCTGCTGCATATTGACAAATGCCAAGCAAGGGTCGTTCACCTTGAGAAGGAGCGGGTGGCAAGCTGAACAGAAACATTTTTCATTTCGCCACCATCGTCGCCCGCCGTCAAAATTTGCCGCGGCTCTCCTAAATCGTGAGTGTGATTTCATTACTTATACTTAAGTACCATATTTTGAAGCCCGTGTTTTAAATGGTGGGAAATAAATATCCATAAAGTCGGTGGGATCCCACGATTCGGGGGCTCCTTCTGGTGATTTTTTTTTCGCGGTCCGATTCTGGAGAGAAACGACCAGGGGATAGCTAATATATATTGTTGCTGTCTGTCTGTCTGTCGGGGTACCTTTCTTCCTTTCGAGCTTCTTTTCCACAAGAGAGCCGTCGAAAGTAAACTTAAAAATGGCAATGAAAAAAAATCGGATGAATGAATGAATGAATGGAAATGTGCAGCTTTAATGGAATGGTGGCAAGAGGTTGGTGTTGCCGATTTTTTTTTATTCGCTTCATTTTTCAATCTCGGCTGCTGCTGTTAATACTCACAATGTAGTCGTTGCACGTGTTTCTTGGGATCGCGTTTTTTTCCATCCACTTTTTTCTCTATTTCACGCCATGAAGGCCAACATTCCTTGCCGGCACCTATTTCGATGCTATTTTTTATTCGATCCGCCATCGATTTATGGTGCCAAGTATTTTGCAATTATTTTCAAATCTCCAGCCAACCTCTAAACTCCAAGCTCCGAACCAACCGAGGCAGGTGGTTTTTGGGTTCGGGTTAAGGTTGGGGTAGCGTAAAAATTGAGATGTTGACAAGGTATGGTTAAGATAAATTTATATTTCTTCACCGACGACCGTTCGCCAATTTTGGCAGGAATGGGAGCCGTGTTGAGTGTCGTGCCCCTTGGTTTGGATTTTTCTCCCCATTCAAGCAGAGCTTGGTTTGGGAACCGATTGGGAATTTGCGATCTCATCGATGACGCATTGAAAAATTAATCGATTTCAATTCTTATTGTTAGAAGTTTGGCAATATTTGGCCAAATTTCTAGGTTAATCCAAAGGTCAGAAACCGAGAGTTGGATTAATCATGATTGGATTAATCATGATTTTGCGAACTCTGACAGCCTAACTTTAAAGACATTTGAATTGTTTCAATTTGCAATGCTTGAGTCTGTCAAGGAAGGTTTTAATTTTGGAATGCATTCATTCCAAAGCAGAAAGTCTTCTCTGGAGTTTGTGGATCGTAAAACGCAAAAAATTGAGTTTTAAAATTTTCCAATGGTCTTGAAAACTCTGTAAATTACGAGAAAATTTACATAAAATTCAGACGAGATATTAACAAAAATTATACCAAATTGAGATAAAACTAAGGTGAATGAATAAATTACGATCCGTGTAGCCAGAAAACATTGAGACAACTATTGAAGCAAAATTGAGCATTCACAGGTTGAACTCGAATATTTTAAAATTTATCAAAGTTGTTTGAAACTAGCAATAATAAAAGGATGAAATACGTATTCAATCACCGAATCCATAATAGTGCCGTTTTACGTATTTTAATGAAAAGAACTTGGTAAAAAAATTGCAGAAAAATTTACCACTAGAGTAGTTAAATAGAGTCTCATAAATTATGAAATAAAAAAAAAGTTTTTTATCTCCGAATTTCGTAGTTGAAATTTCTTAACTGATTCAACACTTCTGACTTAATATGCAAATGTTTTCCCTTATTTTTTGTTTATTTTTACTGAAACTTCGTTGTGTATGAACTTTTTTTTTGTTTTCAGCAACTATAAATTATCATTAAAAGTGAGGTTAAGCTCTGAGCCGACAGCAACGACAACAGTGGCAATTTTCAGCGGCAATCACCACTAGCTCCTATGTTTCTGGCGGCGGTAGCAGCAAGTAGAAACGATGATGGTTTAAAATATTTTTCTACCTTTTACGAGCAAAAGGTTTTGCTACCGAAATCGTTTCCAAGTTTGCCCGATATAATTGCCCGAGCAACGACATACACCGACTGTAATTGAACGTATACATAGTTTTACCCTAACTGAGTTCTCGCTCAGCCAATCGTATATGGTGATTTTTTTAGTTGCTGCTGTCGTTGCATTTTTCAGTAGATACACAAACAACTTGCGATTTCAATCCTACCTACCGGTGGAATGCTACCGGCACTAATTTGAGGCTCGCCAATTTCGCCAGAGATAGAGGCAATTCCTAACGACGACAACGACGGTCAAACAACTCTCTTTGAATATGAAAGATTAATACCATTTCTGTTCGAGCTTATGATTTCATCTGAACAAGTGCTAGGTTCATAAAAAAAACTTAAAAATAGGTTACTAGTATTTTATCTCATATTCAAATGAATTATTACTAAACACAGGAGCAGCTCCGTGCAGAACTGGAGAACTGCAATTTTCGTCCTTCAAAGAATTCTTACCTCACCATCACTAACCGTGCTGCGTCCAAAAGCTAAACTCGATCTCCCTAGGGATGATCAAATGAGCTGAAAATTTACTTGCGGCAAGCTTAAGTAGGGGAAAGGTTTCCTAAATGGGCCTATCGGGTTAAATGACCCTACGGCTGTTTGGCGAAATGGCTGACTAGACAGCTTATCTGACCAATGCATTTTGAGGGTGATACGCTTAGAACATAAGGCAAGAAAGAATTTTATGAATTTATAAACTCAAAAAAAATTAAAAAATCATACAAGGTTTTGATACATTTTGATGTAATATTTCGACTTTTAAAAATTATATGTAAAGAAGTTTAAAACAAAAACTAGGATGGTTTTTGTTTCTTACTCAAATGAACTTAAGAAATTAAACATATATGAGCTTTTGAGGACGTTTAATAATGATTATTTAGTGGAATAATATAGTGTTTTTGTATGCCCCCATCATGTTTGTAAAATGCCTCCATCTTAAAATAACAGGTTAAATAGAATAAATACATGATTTTTATCACTGAACCTTCAAGTCTAAGCTCTGAATGACATCTTAAGAAAGAATTAGAGATCTAAAGACAGATTTGATAAAGTTTTTCTCATGGATGAACTGCCTCCATAGTATGGCAACCCTAACTTTTGTTTAATTCCACAAAATTATAATATACATAGATTTTTATAAAACTTCAGCTTTGTCGTACGGAAATTATTACTTTCTAGCAGTTTCAATGAAATTATACGGAAATATTGCCCAAAAAACAGAAATTTTGTTCAAAACATAAATAGGCGCATTTAGCCCGCACGGTTTGAGGTTCGGCATTTTAGACAACACTTATAATAAAATCGTTTTCTTGGAAACAGAAGAAACTTTTTACATAAAAATTACTCCAATGTATAGAAAACAGATGCCTGCACACGTGTATATAGTTTTTGTACACATATTCGACGTGATATTTGATTAAACCAGTGTTCTGCTTAATAGGCGCATATAGCCCGCTCCTCCCCTACTATTGACTCCAGAACGCATTGATTTTATTTGGAAAACCCATATATGCCCATGGGAGTTGAAGCCTGGAAACTTGAAATTGGATGGCGAGTCAAGAGGACAGCCTGAGAATAATAACCCGAATTTCAGGCGAGTTGAGAAGACAGCTGGAAATGGAAAAACGAGTTTATAGAAAAGTTTGAGCGATATTCTTGAAATTTTTGAGAGTTGAGTAGAAAGAACTGCCGAAAGTGGAAGACTATTTGAGATGACAACCTGCCAATATTACCGTGAATTTTGAGGGAAATGTGAAAAAAGTATAAAATTGGAAGGCGAGTTGAGAGGACAGCCTGATAATGCTTGAAATTCTAAAAAGAGTTGAGAGGACAGTTTGAGTGTGATAATTGGCATTTGAAGCTACTTAAGAGGACATCTTTGAATAAAAAGGAGAGTTGAGAGGATCTGAGATCAAGCGAGCTGAGAAGGCAGCTGGAAATAGGAAGACGAAATGAAAGCGCAGCCTAAGAATATTAATGAAAATTTTAGGCGACTTGAGAGAACAGTTTGTAATTAAAAAAACGGGTTGATCTGGGCATGATTATTAGAATTTCAAACAGATTGAGAGGACAGCTGGTAAGCAAAAAGCGAGTTGAGAGGACCACCTAGGCATATTGATTCGAATTTTAAGTGAGTTAAAAGGGTAGTTGAGATAACAGCATGTGCGTGTTGACTAGATTCCAAGCGAAGTAAAAGGTTTGCTTGAAATTAGAAGGCGAGTTGAGAGGATAGTTTGTGTGTTATAATTAGTATTTTTAGCTACTTAAGACGATAGCTTCAAAGAAGTGGAGTTGAGAGGACCACGTGAGTAGGTATATTGATGCGAATTTTTTATTAACGATATGAGAAAACAACCGGAGCGTTTTCACTAGATGATCAAGCGAAGTGAGAGACAGCTAGAAATAGGAACAGGAAGACGAAATGAGAGCACACCCTGAGAATATTAACGTAATTTTTAGGTGACTTAAAAGGACAGCTTGGAATAAAAAAAACGAGCTGATGTGGGCGTGATTATGAGAATTTCAAGCAAATAGGGAGGACAGCTGGTAAACAAAAGGCGAGCTGAGAGGACCATCTGAGCATAAAGATTTGAATTTTAGATGAGTTGAGAGAACAGTTTGGAATTGAAAGGATAGTTGAATAGATTTCAAGCGAAGTGAGAGGTTTGTTTGACATTGGAAGACTAGTTGAGAGGACACTCTGAGATCATTTACGTGAATTTCAAGCGAGTTGAGTGAACAGCTGAAAGTTGTAAGGTGAGCTGAGAGGACAGCTTGAGAATATTTTGAGCGAGTTGAGGGAAAGAAAGCTTGAGCATTATAATTAGAATTTCTGGCTAGTTATGAAGACAGCTCAAAATTAGAAGGCGAGTTGGGAGCACAATTTGAGAATATTAGCGTGAATTCGAAGAGAATTCAGAGGACAGCCTGCGAATATTAACGTGAATTTTAAGCGAGGTGAGGGGACTGTTTGAAATTGAAAGACGAATTGAGAGGACTATTTGAGTATTAGTATAAGAATTTTAAGCAAGTGAGAAGACAACTGGAAACTAATAGATGAGTTGAGATCAAGGTTGCCGAAAAAATCTGTGTTTTGACGAAAAAATATTCTGAATTTCTGGGATTTTATCAAGAAATTCGGTGAAGGTTTTCTGTGGTGCTTTATCCATGGATTTAATTAAATAGTCATGTCAAATTGCATCTTATTTACATTTTACTTAAGGAAAATCTATCAACATAACCAGTTTTATCTTTTTTCCCATTCGAAGATAATACTCCAAAATTTATAAAGGCATAAAAAATTCAACTTTGAAGAAAAGTCCAACACATAAAAAATGGGCGAAATCTGAGAATATTTTTTACATTCTGACACAGATTCTGTGATGGAAATTTTCTCAAAATTATGTAAATTTAATATTTTTCTTTAATTTCGGCAACCTTGATTGAGAGAAACGGCTAAGCATATTCATTGAAATTTAAATTTAATTACAGTTTTTACACAGTACAGTTTTTAATTGAAACATTATTTGAGATAACAGCATATGAATTTTAACTAGATTTCAAGCGAAGTGAGTAGTTAACTTTAAATTTGATGGTGAGTTTAGAGGACAGTTAAAATTATGAACGGATTTTGGAAGCCTGAAAGTCTTTCTGAACTCTGCTGAAGCGTTTCGATGAAAACAAAAATGTTTTAAGTCTTTTTCCTCTTGTTTTTTTTGTATAATTCATGAGTTGGATTTTCTCCTATATTTCCCGGATTTTGGGTAGTAAACTTTTAAATCAAATACCCGGATTGAACCAGGTTTGTAGTTAAAATAGCCCAAATTTGCTCGAGTGGGAAAAATACTGGCAACTTTAGATTAGTTATTTTATTTAAATACAAAGTCGAAATATATAAAAAAAAGAATTTGCAGGTTGCCATAAACAATTATTTAAACCCTTATCCGTCTCTGGAATATTTACTTGTTACAGTTTCCCAAAACGATTTTTACAAAATTTATAGTTTAGAAACTACGTAATAATCATATTTTTGTTAACTATTGCAGCTCTTATGTAGCTACACTACTAGAATTGGTATAAAATTGGATTTCTGGTGTATATAAATTCATTGCGGAAATTTTGAGTAAATATACTCATAATCCAGTCCAAAGTTGTATTTTAGAACAAGAAAATCTTTAAAAAAATTGCATATTGACAAAAATTTTGAAAAATAACAACAGTACCGTTCATAATTGTATGGAAATTGGAAGCACGTGCACTCTCACTTCGACTTCGAACTTCCATAACTTTTTACTCTGATAATATTTTTTGATGAAATTTTTTGCGTTAGAGAGATCAACTATCTTACTATTTTATCACAAAATTTGAGATTTCTGGAGTTTGTGTGACCTGAGAAACAGTAATTCTACGAAAATCGGACTTTTTAGACTTTTCTCAATCAAACTGCAATATCTCTGAAACTAAGCTACATTTTTTATTCAAATTTTCCAGAGTGATTGTTGAAGTATAAAGCTAGCATGTCTGAAGTTTTTGAAAAGTTTTATCGATGAGATCAAAAGTTACGCGAGGTGCAATATTTCAGGCATGGATCTAGAAATGCAATTTCTATAGAATTTTGGACTGAACTGAACTGAAGTGTTGTAGCTGAATATTGTCTGAGAAACATGTTTGAGTTACATTACGAAGTTTCTAAAACTATAAATGTTATAAAAATCAATTGAGAAACTAGAGACATATAGTGGTTTTAAGCGAGGAGTGACAAATTGACACTCAAGTTCTGATTAGGGAGTTTTTCCAAGGCTTTAAGGGCCGAGCTTAAAACTATCGACAGCCTTGCGTGAATGTGAAATTTCTCTCCATTCAGAGTCTTCCGTTTTCGTTTCCTTCATTGCTTTCTCTCACTCAAAAAGCTCTCTCTGACTGGCAGCGTTTACAATTTTTTTTCGCTCATATTTCCATTCGTTTTGGCCTACGATCACAGTCATCTCGAGGACATGACTGTGAGCTTCGATGCAAATTCAGTCATTCTGATTTTGAATGAATGGAATCCGTTTGAAAAAAGTTGAACGTTGTTCCAGGCGCAAAGCTATCAAATTAATAGCGGCTAAACTGTAAACGATAGAAACTTGATGTCTTTGAGAGAATTTAATTACGCATCAAGATCTTTTATATTCGATTTAAAAATAAATGATTGTTCACATAGAAGGGAGATAAAAAATATTTTTAAAAATACTTTGTGTATACACCTAATTCATTTAACAGATCTGTAGATCGTGCAATTAAAAATAATTGTTGAGGACATCACAGAAATGGAATGAAAAAAATAGAAAAAGTTATAAGCAATTTAAAAAATAAAATGAGAATTTTTCAGTTTTTGTTAATCCTCTAGAAGCCAATTTTTTTTTCGCTGAAAAATTCACAAAAGCCTAGTTCTATGATTACAAACATGGTTTATTCTACGAAAAACTTTTAAGGTGAGACAGAAATTTTGACAATTGCATATAACCACAGGAGCTGAAGAAATTCACTTTGAGTACTTTTTTGATTGTAGCTTCTGAACCAATTTTTCCTAAATTTTAAAATATATAAACCCTGACCCATAGTTATATTTTTAAGAAATTTTTGTTGAAATTTTTCCACAAGTAACTGAGAAATTTCAACTTATACTAAAAGTAAATATTGTACATATTTTTCGAATTGTTGTCATACTTTTCCAACCCCGCCTTTAACCGGGTTCATGATTCATCTCTCCTACCTTAGGAATTTTTGTTCTGAAAAAAATCAATCCAGAATGGCGGTAACTCTTTAACCTTCCGGTCAATATTTTTTTAGATCGTAAAATTCATTGACCAAGGATTTCTGAGGCTACCAAATTGATCATTTTTCGAAAAATAAGTCAATTTTTAATTTTCTCAAATTTTCAAACTTCTCTTAGCTGTTGCTATTGACAACTGCTTGTCAAACCATAGTACGGTTTGATTGATTGATTGATTGTTTGATTAGAGAGACTTTAAACTTAAAAGTTCATTCATCTCTAAACTACGTAAATTAAATTCTGTCGAACATGTCGATTGTTTTAAGATATGTTATCACTAATTTTTCCATTTCGGTATCGTTACGTAACATGGTTCGAATAGATGTGGGTAACTCCAGACTTGCTCTAAAAATAGTACGGTTTGTTAGCTTACCATTTTTAGAAAGATTCTGCGAAAAAAGTGAAAAAAAATGAATGGCTTTGGTTTAATGGCGATTTTAGTAGAACCCGTCTTAAGGCGGGGTTTAGTAGAAGGTTAATTTTTTTTTCGAACAAGTTTCAGAAAACCAGCGTATTGATAAAAATGTTCAAATTACTAAAACACCCAACTTTGTTAAACATTAAAAAGACAAGAAGAATTTATATCAATTCAATACCCCCAATTATTACTGCAAGAGTATTTTTTTAGTATGAGATTCAATTATTCAAGTTATCAGCTTTTAAATGATGTAAAAACGAAACATTAGATTGCATTAGTTTGTTTGCATGCATTCAATCACTATTGAGTTATTTCTGTTGTTGTGATTTATCATTCATTCGTTGACTTTTTCTAGGTGAAAACGCCTCAGTTTGCAATTCATCTCATGAAACTTATGCCGTATTCGAAAAAAAGTCAAAAAAGACATTCTTTCAATTTTTTTTGATAATTATAATTTTTACAAGGAAAAAAACAACACAGAACTTCTACAGTGTTCAAAAAAATTGATTTGATAGATATAATGAACAACTTCGTAGAACAAACTATGTCTGTATCCAAGGTGGGTATATATAGGAGGTGTAACGATATGAGAAACTCCCGATCCAGCCATTATGATTTGGCGACTATGGAGTTCGTGGAGTGTGTTTACTAACAAAGCTCTCAGCTCGAACAAATTTTCCGATGTTTACAAACAAACTCACTGAACCTCACCGCGCTCTCCTCGCCAACTTACTGACAAAGTCAGAGAACCTTGTGATCTAGCGACCTTGCCTGTATCTTGCTTATGTAAAAAGTTCGATTTTGTCACCACCTTACGGCAAAAAGAGATCTAAACAAAATCTATCATTAGATAGTGCAAACATAGTCCAGAAACTTTGTCGAAGACACAGATGAGCTACAACCAACTCTCTGGCCAGCAGTCAATTTTGATCACAAAAGTGTGGTTCCTGGCTCACTATGCATCGTATGAAACAAGATGTACAATTGTATAGGAGCTTTCCTTTTCCCTAACTTTATAGAAAGAAAAAAAAAGCATATAACATTTCTCGTACCTTAATGTCCTCCCATTCCAAATTTAATTCCATTTGCTCGATATTTTCTCGAGTTATGCAAAAAATTAAGCTTCCTTTCATATTCATATTACCCCACTGAATGGGTACAGTAGCACCAAATATTCATAGAAACATTCCTCGTACTCAAATACTCTCCGAAGCCAAATTTGGTTCCATTTGCTGGATAAGTTCCCGAGTTAAGGCACACCGGGGCAAGTGCAAACGGTTTTCACCATAGTTCAACTTTCACATGTCCTAGAAAAATATGTATATGTTCAAAAATTATCAATTATCGTTCGTTGCATCACTAAAGTAGTTCTAAACTAATTCCCGTTGAAAGTGAAAAATAAAAAAATGTTGGTAAAAAGAAACGGTGCTTTTGTGAAAAAATATCAAAATTTGCACCTGCCCCGTTTATGGGGGCAAGTGCAAACGCAATACTTTTTCCTAACTAATTCACAGATGAGTCAGTGTACCGGTCCTAAAATGAATTGAATACATGTTCCGGTACGTTTTATCAACTTTTATTCATATATTTGCTGTTTTTTTGCAATATTGATAACTTTTTGAAACTCCATTTTTAGTGACTGTTGTTTAAAGCAAAGGAAATTCATTTACTAAGGCATTACGGAATTTTGAACATTCGCTTTAGATACAACACTTTGGTACCCCTTCTGACCATTTTAATATAACGCTGAACCATTTTGGTGATGAATTTTCTGAAATGGCTGATGTTACATGGCTTAAAGGTGCGTTTGCACTTACCCCGGTAGTGTCGTTTGCACTTGCCTCACAGTGTGGGTCGACAAGAGCGAATATTATTTTAACAACGTTCGGGGTGTACTGAAAATGTATCATAAATTTTCTGCTTTCACTTGAATATCGGTCTCAAACACTCACCTTTTAACGAAAATTCGGATTTGAATGCCCTTTTTTGTAGCCAAAATATGCAAAACAAAAACACACTGTTCATGTCTAGTACGTACTTGAATTCGTGTGTGATCAAACAGTGCCGTGTTTTTAGTGGAAAATTTAAAGAATGTTTAGTTTATCTATGTCAGATTGTTTGTTTGGGTCTAAACAACAATTTCTAGAAGAAGAAATATTTTTTACTTTTTTTGTAACAGAGAAAAGTTGAACGTTTGCACTTGCCCCGAGTTTGCACTTGCCCCGAGTTTGCACTTGCCCCGGTGTACCTTATATAAAAAAATGTATGGGAGCACACTTCCCCCTTAAAATTTTCTCACTGAAAGAACGGAGGGTTCTCAAGGTATCAAAGAAACATTTCTAGTATTCAAATACACTCTCTTGCCAAATTTAGGTTCCATTTGCTTGACAGGCAGACGGGCAGACAGACAAGCAGAAATCCATTTTATATAGATTATCACTCTATGAGTTCATTAACAGATCATCACAAATGTGTGAAGAAAGAAAAAGCAATAAGGCTATGATCATTTAGTATCCGGGCACTTTATTTCGGTGATATCTACGTTAATAGAGCTCGAATATGCTAAACTTTAGTAGCGTTGTGTTGATTATGAAAAGGACTATCTTGCCTATTTTTGATAGATTTTAACGTTAACGTGTGTTTGAGATATTTACGACGCAAAAAAACGTGGTAAAAATAATTTTGCACAAATTTGCTCCTTTTACGCATTTTGCGCCTCAAAAATTCTTCATTGGTGACTTGAAAGCTCATGATTTTTTCTGATTTTTTTCGAACCAAATGGTTAAGAAGTATAAAGAGCCACTCTAGGATGCTCACGAACTTCGAACCAAGCATCTTAGTGGAACCCTTGATCTCGTATATGGTAAAAAGTCTATGGTTATTGGGGATAACTGAATGCAGACTCCTAAAATAATGCAAAAAATCCATTTCCGGCAGGTAAAAGGTGTTGCCTGACTAGTAGACACCAAGTAAATAACTAATAATGATCAGTTCCAAATATTGTAATCTGTGCATCCGGTTTTTACGCAATATGACAGATGTGTTCTGATGGACAAACAAAATTATGTTAAAACCGGATTTAAGAGATCAAATTCTTCGAGATGCCTACTCATAAAAAGGTTCCAACACGATTCCAATTGCTTTTTCCAGGTGAGTTTGTGTAAAATAGCATGATTTTGCAAAGGTTTTGCTTCTGTGGTAAAAAAAAATAAATCAATACATGACTGAAAAAAGTGTGCAAAGATAAAAAATAGATTTTATGAAAAAGTTAGAGTATTTCTTGAAATCATTGATAAATATTTCATTTTATATTTTTACATGAAATGTCATATTAACACAGACCTTCATTTCCTCCATAGAAAGTTTTTCGATCAAATGAATAGTTTTTAAAATACACACGTTTGTAACTGACCGGATACTAAATGATCATAGCCTTAGTGAATACTCACCACTATTATACATCACATTACACAAATTTTAATTGAATTATTTAAAATGAATGAGCCTAATATACATCCAATTGTTTGCTCAGCATAAAGCTCGGAGCTCAGCTTCCTAATACTCACCAACAAGAGTAAGAAACTTTTTCTGAACCCACATGAAGCTATCTCATTGAGAATCAATGTAGGAACGATACGTTAAGCCCATCAGTTCTAGTCACGGTTCTAAATCCCGCCCGAGGAATTGATTGACAGTGCATTTCAAACTAACTCCTTCAAACTCAAAATTGGTAGGGTCTTTTGACGTTCAATTCTGAGTCAGTTGGGGGAATGTATCGAAAATTATCGACATTCCGATGCGTTTAACCGGGAATTTTTTTAACACCATGCGACAACCGTTGCCAATTGAGACATTATTGTCTGTACCGAATTAAGTGGGGCTTCATCGATGTTGTTTCTAGCTAGCAGCCTAAAAAGAACCGTTCATTGTTGAAGGGGGCAAACGATGACCCATTCAATTTCCCACGGCATTCTGCCGAGTATATCGGTTACATCAGATCAGCTTATGAATATTAAATATAGCGAGATGGAGACATGCTAGACGAGCTAGCTAGCTAAACGAGCTTCCGAAGAAAAAAGTTCCAGACAATACCGAGAAAAGATAAGCGTATGCAGCCGAAGTTGTTGGTGGAGTAAGGTGACGATAAAACAATCGACTTTTCATCTCGTCAACCGAAAACGTCACAATTTTCACCTGCTTATGGAAAACTGGGAGCCGAACCGGATGGCTTTGGCTTGTTTTGATGAACACATTGTTACGAGTTTATGGATGATTTTATGAATACTTTTTTTTTTGTTTACTCTATTCGCCTTACTAAAACCCCCTTCTTTTTTAAGAGGGGTTAGACGTTTTGTGGGTGGAAAAAAGGGGTGGATCGTCAGTTTGAAAGACCTCGCAGATCCGGTAGCCATTCAAGATTGATCAGCAACAGCAAACAACGAAAACGACGACGACGATATGCACCATTGTATGCAATGAAATGGTGCTAATTATGCACAGTGCTACGAGCAAGTTGACGACAGTCTGTTTTTGCCCCAAGGCGTTTCGAAGAGTAATGCTATCGGGTGGTCAAAGTTTGAAAGATCTGATGGAAAAGTTTCACTCTGAGGGGTAGGCAAAATTACCGAAAAATTGACAATTTCCAGCGCCATTGAGGGATGACAAACATAAAGAAAACAAACTTTCAACTGAGTTTAATGAACTTCTTGCATAGGCTAAGTTAAAGACCTAGCTCGAAAAAAACGTACTTCAAATATCATTTCAGTATTTTAAAGTTTAAAGTTTAGATTTTTGCTGCCTCCACTTATCAATTTCAATGTATACGTACATATGTACATCGACTTTCTGGGATATATTTGGTATTCCGCAAAACGGCATTATCTAAAAGTAATGATGCGAATTTAAAAATTTCATTCATTCATTGAGGGTACCAGAAGGTTATTTTTTCTGTTTGGATGCGCCTGAATGAAGATACAAGCAGCCAAACTTTCAAAAGTTTCATATTGATACTCAAGAGCGGATGAAGGTTTAAGAAATGTAGTCCTGAAGATTTAAGCTAGAGACCCTCCTCTCACAGGAAGAGGGGGTGGGCCTCCCAAACAAAAGACGAATGTTTGCATAACTCGAGAACAGATCAAGCAAACGGTACAAAGTTTGGCATGTGAGGGTAATTGAGTACGAAAAATATGCCAATGATTATTTGAGAACCCTCCCTTTTTCCATAGATAGGAAAAGGGGGAGAGGGCTCTCTTACAATTTTTTACATAACTCAAAAACTAATCAGGCAAATCGAACCGAATTAGGCACGGAATGGTATTAGGGTACGAGAAATGGGTCAATGAAAATTTGGTACCCCTTCCTCCTTCCAGTGGGAAGTTAGGAAGTAAGAGGGAACTCCTTTACAATTGTTTAGATTTCTGGAGATCTAATTGAACAAATGGAACCAAATTTGGCATGGGAGGATATTTGGCTACGCGAAATATATTTATTATAATTTAAGAACTCTCTCTCTCTTTCGAATGGAGAAATAGGAAAGGGGAAGAGATTTCCTTACAATTTTATATATAACTGAATAAAATGCCAACCAAATTGAACCCAATTTGACATTCGAGGATATAAGGGTACAAAAAACGTTTCCCTGAATATTTGGTACCCCTCCTTCTTTCCAGTGCAGTGGGGTGATAGGAGAACAGAGGGATGCTCCTTTACAATTTATGATTACTTTAGACTCCTCTCATCTTCCATTGGAAAGTTGGGATGGGAGGAGAGAGGCTTCCATAATATTTTTATTGCATACCTCGAGAACAAAAAAGGGCTTCAGTGAGAACATAGAAAGGGGAAGGGGCCCAAATACAATTTTTAATTAATGAAGCGAATGGAACCAAATTTGGCATGCGAAGATATTTGAGTAAAACACATGTTTCTACGATCGTTATAAATTATTCCACCTTGCAGAGAGGATAGACGAGGAAAAGAGGTGTTTTAAATTATTGAATGCATCACTTAAGATCTTATCAACCAATGAAACCAGATTTGCTTTGAGAGGGTTTTGGGTACGACAAAATGGGTATGATTATAGGAAACGCAGTAAAAATTTTAGATCTTGCAAAAAACTTTTAAGGATCACTGGATTACGATTCGAAACTACAGCTACAGTTTTTTTTTGAATAGTTGCTATTGATTTATGCTGGAAATGATTCAAAATAATGCCTACCAAAACAAATCAAAATTTTAATAATTTTTACAAATTTCAATAATTTTCAGAAGGTGTAGCAAAGCAGACCGGGTCAGCTAGTTTAAATATAAATGAATGTTTGCCCAAATGTTCCCTACAGACTTAGAAAGTACTGGACCGAACATCAGGAAATTTGGCGTCTGGTTTTTGGGGCCGGTGATGGTTTTATTTATAGTTACATAGCCTTTTAACTTAATGGAGGGGGGAGGAGGGTTCGCTCCTTACAAAATTATCATAGAATGTGACACAACCCATACAAATAATAAGTGATTTTTATCAAATCTGGTGCCCAAACGAACTTTAACGTATTAAGATGATTTATGGAGTTGACGGACAAGTTTTGACATATTCAAATGTTCTATTGTCTTAAAAGGGGGGGGGGGGTCATATAAAGTCCATATAATATGAGATAGAACACGGACAATTTCCATACAGTTTTGATCAAACCACAGTAATATTTAAGTTATGAGTTGATTTAAAATATTAAATGGCATTTTTCATTTCTGTGAAGGGAGATTTTCATGCAATATTACCAAAAATATTACAAAACTCGAAATAATTTCAAGAGATTTTCATTGGAAATCGATGCATAAAAAAGTTTTTACATGACTGGATGATTTATTGAATATACGAATATGTTTTGAGAAAATAAGATAATTTATCTTATCAAAAGCGGTTCAGTTTTCATCTATGTGTATGTAAATAATGTTTGTCTGTCTGTTCCCTATAGACTCAGAAACTACTAAACCCAACAACCAATCATAATTTGGCATCTGAGAGTTTTTAAAGAGTTTTTAAAGCCGGAAGTGGTTTCTATAATAGCTACAAACCCCTCCTAATGGAAGGGAGGGGGGAGCTCCCAGACAAAATTTACATAAAATATGTCATAACTCACACAATTTATCAGTGAGTTCTATCAAATTTGCTTATCAAATACATTATGATATAATGAGATGATTTATTGAATGGATGGGAAAATTTGTATATTTTAAAGGTCATTTACTGTACTGAAAGATCAACGTAAAAAGAGGGGGGAGGGACTTCCCATATAAATTTAATGTATGTAAAATATGACAGAACTCGAACAATTTTCAAACTATTTCGATCTTATTTGGCCTACATTTAAGTCTTCATGCTAAAGGATGATATAAAGTATCATCGGACATTTAGGGCCCCCATACAAATTTACAAAATTACAAGAAAACAGCAATTTCCAATTGCGATTCATTTTAAATTAATACACATAATATGAAAATGTTGCTTGATGATGATTGTAACTGAACCGATTTGCGAGAAACTTTTCAGATGGGGATATTGGAGACCTGGGATTGTTTTCTATCATGGTTTGAGACCCTTTCCTCTCACTAGAAGGGGGATGGGGTCTTACAAATAAATTGCATAACTCGATATCAGATCAAGAATCTGGTACCAAGTACTGGTACTGGGGCATATTTAAGAATGTGGCATGAAAGCATATTTGAGAATAGGAAATGTTTCTTTGATGGTCTCTCCTTACAGTAGGGATATAGAAAAAGAATTTTGCATAGCAGGGAAGATATATGAAGCCAAATATACCATTTTTGTATCATTTTGTTGCATTTGTAGGGTAAGTGTTCCTAATTTGGCATGTGTACCTAATGTTAACATATTGTTAGATTTTGACTGGTTTTGACGTTATTTTTCACTTATCACCATTTAAAAAAAAAATAATGTAACGGATCATGTGAACTTTCATTTAACAAACAAATTAGATTTCCAACTCACAGGGTTTTTCGTAAAATTCGGATTGTTTCAAAGTATGTCCAAATTGAATGGAATTGTTAGCAAATTTCTTAAAAAAACACCTTTTAAGAAATGGAAGATGAAAGCTGAATTTGTCAACCGATTTTTTTGAAATTTTTCGTCGGATTGTTTTTTATCATGATTGAATTAATAAGTATGTAAGAACCATGTTTTTTTCGTGTATAAACTTAAAAAAGCATATGTTCACAATAAGGAACACTATTTTCAATGTGTTCCTAATTATGGACATAGTCAAAGTTTTCCAAACCATATCAAAGTCATAGAATGTATTCGAAATAAATTTGATTGATTGAATTATGTTTTAACTTAATTTTCAACGATCTGTTAAAATAAACTGATTTGAGCTAATAAATCTTTTTTTTTACTTCAGTATATCTCAAAGCTAAAAATGTTGAAAAAAATATTTCGCCAGGTTGTAAAGAACGCACCCTTCGCGACAGAGAAGGAAACCATCAAGTAACAGAGAGCTTTTCAACGAGAAGAATCGAAAGGAAAAAAATCTCAATAAAATACATTGTATACCGTCATCTGGGGCATCATGCAACACTTTTCAACTTCAATGGCTTCTAAAAACCTAATGTCCACAGATAGTTCTAACGTTTGTACATCAAAAGTTTTAAGGTTAATGGGACATCAAATTAACATAGTCAGAAAAATAATTGGTTACACCAGTTATTTTAAAATTTACAAAACATGCGATCTTCACCCTACTAAGGAAAAGGGGTGTGTTGCAAAAACCTTTGTTTTTAATGAAAAATCAAAAAAACGTTTGAATAGTTATAGTTTTTGACATATTTGTGATGTCGTTACGCATAAAGCACGATCTGCAGTTTTTTGATTTTGTTAAAATTAAAGTTTTTTTTCTGTCAAAGATTTTTATTAAAAAGAAAGCATAAGGGTGCTGTATACATTTAGGGATAAAAAATACTACAAAAAATTTACATCATATTCTAGCATATGGAAACAAGATTTAAACTGTGAATCATTGATTTGCATGTCGATGCATTTTAGCCCAGACTAGTAACGGAATTTTAAAAATATTTATTTTAAAAAATTAAATGATTGTCCGAAAAATATTCATACATCAACAGTGTTGATATAAGATAATAAAATCAATATAAAGTTTGTAGGTAGTATCATTAAGCCAATCCGTCACATTGTGTAAAGTTTTTTACGGCATTTAAAAAGGTAAAAAAATCTATTTTTCAAATTTTCTATGAGAATCAAAAATTTCAAAAAACTATCTCAAGACGTTAGAAACTATGGCATCATCGTTTTGTTATCAATAAATGATAATTTTATTACCTTATATTAACATAAAAGTTAACTAAGTGTTGTGGTACACAAATATTGCATCGAACCATGCTGTTGCATGATGCTCTGTTTGACTGTACTTATATGTATCCATTACAATGAATTTTCTACTTTTTGAAATATAATAAATGTATTCATTAGAAAAGATAAAGTTTGAATTTTAATAATCTCAACATCCACTACTTTCTTCAAAACTAGCGTAAAGGAATATTGTGTAGGATTTTAATAGTCCTTATTTCTCTAATCATATTCCAAAGACGTTGTAAAATTTATAAAAAGATGAGTTTTGAGATTTTTCTCATAAAAGTATTAAAAAAACAGACCCATATGCAAAATAAGGAACAAATAGTGTAATATTGAATACGCGGATACATTTTTCCTCATATGTTAACATTAGGAACATATATATGTTAACATTAGGAACAATTCGTGCCAAATTTGGAACATCGAAACACTTTATAAAACATGATATTTTTCGTAAATTAAGGCTTGAAATGATTATTTCAAACCAAAACAGAGTTCAGAAAAAAATTTGGAACTTAGTTACCAAAAAATTGCATATCTAAGTATTAAAGATTCGGAGTAATAATATCAAATCTAAAAACCTATGACAAAATATAGCGAAATTAGGCTCACTTACCATATTGCATTTCGAAACCAAAATTACAATATGCATTAAAAATCCGCATCTGAATGATTACGAAAATAAAATTCAAAATGTTGTTCAAAAGGTAATTTTTTGGGGGAGTTTTTTCTGGCTTGCAGTCTTGTTTTGAGCAAAAACGACGTATTGATTTTCGTTTCGATCCTTATTGGATCTTCTTCAGGGACGAAAAGATGCCGTTTTCTTGTGAGTGTCGACTCGGCTGGTCGTGTATAGCTGTCTTTTAATTGCGTACAGATGTTTGCGGATGTTGCGGTACGCAATTAAAAAACAGCTATACACGACCAGCCAAGTCGACACTCACAAGAAAACGGAATCTTTACGTCCCTGAAGAAGATCCAATAAGGATCGAAACGTTGGAAACGTAAATCAATACGTCGTTTTTGCTTAAAACAAGACTGCAAGCCGAAATAAACTCCCCGAAAAAACATATTTCCAGTCGAATTTTCTACTATAAAAAGTAATTTTTTTTGTCATTTTTGTAATTTTTGTTGTTTTGTTCCGGAATGGAATGAAAAATTGATGTATTTAGGCGGCATCCATTGATAACGTAACGAAAAAAAATGCACTTTTTAGACTCATTCCCTCCCGTATGTCACAAATCGTAAGGCTGCGACGAACCTCTCCCCCCCTCTTCAAATTTTGCAACACTGATAGAAATCCCTTTCTTCCTTGGTATTTTTGTTATGTTCTAAGGTTGAAAAAGAGTTTTAACGTAGTTTTTTTTTTCAATTGTTCTTTAAAATACTTTGTATTGCTTAAAAAGCACAATTTATTACGTAAATCAACTTCACTTAGTTATATTCGTCGAAATTTCTAAACATTGCATTTTTGATAAAGTAGAATTGAGTTCTTGTATTATTCGGTTTCCCAACGGTCATTTCATGGATATTCAACACAGATCCTAAAAATCTTTCTCAGAATGTTTATAAGAGGAAAGGATACATACCAGCTAGACTCACGTTGAAGCTTACAAATTTTAGCAGACTTTGGTTTGCTCATCATTCTCCTCCAAAAAAATTCATCAATTGATTTTTTTTAGATAAATAGGGACTTATACCTTCGCAAACTTTCGAGCCACCACGGCCGCTGAATCCTCCTCCATTGCGTTAACATATTCATTCCCTCCCGTTCGACTAATCCGGTTCGGTTCGGCTTTTCCGGAATGATATTTTGAGAATGACGTGGAATGCACGTCGAAGCTCTGTGGGCCAATCTGAAACAGAAACGAAGTTTTACGACGAGAACCAGCACAACTAAATGATATTTAAGAACACTTACCATTCTGTTACGATTCTCATGTATTGGGCACGATGAAAAACTTGTTCTTGAATGACAAAACAACTTAACCTCAATTAACGGGTTCGGAAAATAATGACTTTTTTTAGGAGAATTGTACCGTTTTGTTTAGCTCAATTCTGTTTTTTTCTCGGTGAATTGTATCTTTTTTCCAGCTCGATTCAGGTAAACTGGCTCACTGTGAGTTGAGTTTCACCTCGAAAAGGTAGAAGCAACCTTTTCGGCTTCCACGAGCATTCACCTCGCTATCTCGGTGAATTTTACCTTTGTATTATTTTCCGTGTAACGATAAGCATATTCCCCTCTCCCCTATGTCACAACTCGTAACGCTCGAGCTTAGAGAGGAGATTTGTCAAGTTATCTAAATAATGCCAGTTTATCCAGTTTATCCATACTTCGGATAAACTGCGGTGAACCCGTGCACCCATGGTGGACTATGAACATACAACATACATACATATATTTTGCGTTGTTATTCAATGTTATGCTTTTTTACATTTGAAAACTTGTGTCTCTTTCTGATTTTTTTAAAATGACTTTCCTTCAATGAACAATTTAATCACCGTAAGTTATATTTGATTGTTAGTTTATTAGCCTTATCGATGGAAGTTATGTTCTTTTGGTATGAACTTTTCCTGATTATGAAATTTTTAAAGACAGAAAGAAAGTTAGAAATAATCTTAGAAGTTGTTCAATGAGCAAACTACACATTGCCTACAATTGTGTGATGGTAGATTTAACTCTGTCTGCTACTTCTTAATAGTTTACCCGTGTTGAAAATGCTTCTTAATAAAATTGTACCCGCTCATTCTCATTATCTTTCATTTCTTCTTACTTTTGAATTATCTACATAGGTACCATAATACATAATCTTGAAATATTCTTTTTAACGGAATTTTACTTTCACAGATAAGGCCAATAATAATTACGATTATTATCATTTTTAAAATGATTGTCATTTTAATTATATATTTTTCTATTTTTGAAGTTTTTGTAATTTTGTTAAATATAGATACAGACATTCTTTGTTCATATTTTGCCTTATGGGTTGCCCGGAGAACATGCAAATTGAAAGCTTCAAAGAATTTAGATTTTTTTCAAGTAGGAAGTTAAATTTAAACAAAGTTTTAATTATTGTTTTTAGTTATCATTTTTTCGGAGTGATCATCAGTGACACAATCTCAATGGTCTTGGGTTTGTAGATTTTCGAAGGTTCAACTTACACAAACCCTCAATAAGGGTTCAATCACAAAAGAAGGGCTTTGTTTTATGTGTTCATATTTATAACGCTTTTAGCCGTGCATGATCGAAGATATTACTAATGCTCTCAGAAAGTATGGTGCTAGTTCACACCTGATCTCACTCTGCCTCCGAAAGATCATTGAACTGTTTCCGATTCGGCGAACGCACTTGGTTTTCTGATTTGGTACCATATGCAATGGTGGCGCAAAACAGCCCCCAAAACTTGATTCGATTGCACAACTGCTAATGAGGGGTACACAAACATTTCCATTAGGTTTGAGGAACTGAAGGAAGGAACAAAGAAAGAAGTAAAAAAAGACCGGTAATGCACGAAAAATGCCTGATTTTACGACGACGTCACCCGGTGTCGTTTTGCATAATTCGATCAAATTCGATAACAAGCTTCAACGATTCCTCGAAAAGTGGCTTGGCTTGAACACATGAATGAACGATCGAATGAATTACAACAACATTGGAGAAATGCAAAGCCATTTTCCAATTGCAAATCCAATCATTTCCACATGGAAATTAAAAGCTGAAACGAGACAGAGAAAAAGGGAGAAAGAAGTGGAAGAAAAAAGCTCCAAAAATCCAATTAATCCATTGCAAAAAAGGCTTGATTGTTACTAGGTAGGTAAAATGAGGCGTTTGGGATTTGGGGTATTTTTAACCCGATCGATTGAGTCCTCTCTAATTAGCGTGTACCGCTGCAGGGTTGGTGCTTCTTCCTTGCCGCACAGAAAATGTGCGACTGGTGAATTAGAAAATTGGAGGCTCGTGTCCGAAATTAACGCCAGAGGCCCTTTTGAGGAACCACAAGGTAGAAGAGAAAGAAAACAATCGCTTACAGAGTCCCCTTTCCCTTTCTATCGATGGATTCGAATCCAAATGGAGGGTTTAAGTAGTTAAATCAACGAGGTGTGAAGGAAATTAGCGATTGCCTATCATCGTGCTGCTCGACTTTACAACCATACACCAGCAAACATTTGTAGTGGTTCAATGTGGAGGAATACGGCTAGAATGGCCGTTTCCCTCACACGATCCGGCGTCAGCCGTCGTCGTGATTGACTGTTTAGCGCGCAAGAAGACTCCTATATGTATTTTACCCGGCTGCAATGGCCCCTCGGGCCATTAATGTTCATTTACACCTTAATTGCCCGTATAAATATCGATTGTGATTACTCGACTTCGGTTTATTTTTAAGTGAAGCCGTTTCCAACAACCATCACGGCGAGTAGTGAGGCGGCTTCTTCCGAGTTTTTGCAGGGATGATCAATTTGCGTCAAGCGAGGTGAGACTTCCTGATTGGACGCCAGAAATTGCATATATTATCGAAGGAAATTTATCCAAGGTTATCTTGGAAGAAGTAATAAAAACACAGAAGCAATCAAGAATCAAGAGATCGCGACGAATTTTTGATTAATGTACTTCTTAGGTATCCTATTTTCTGTTGTTAAGGTTGTTTTGAGGTTATAATCTGCTCTGCAACAATCTGTTTTAAGAAAACTACATAAAACGTTGACTTGAGAAAGATTGAATAACAGTTCGAAACGTCTTAAAAGTTAAACGAAATTTTCTTCTTAAAAGTCTCAACCCAAGAAATAAAAAGGGTTAAAAGTCAACCTTTGCGGTTGGATTACGAAAGCAGGAAGTGGCAGAACCATCAAGCGAAAGGTTTAATGAACCGGTCAACATTATCCGATAATTCTGTTTACTTTTTTCCATCTTCAACCCTTTCATTCAGTTTTTTTTGTGATCGCTGCATCTTGCGGTCGATCAGTAGTTAGTAGGTGTAATCTCGGGGACTTGCAGTGAAACCTTTCTGTTTTTCGATTTCGACGGATACACTTTGGCCCTAAAACTTGCGTTTTTGTTTTTTTGGAGTTGAAAAGCTTTTAACGCTCTCAAGCTTGAAATGTTTCGGCGGTACTTATTGACCTATCAAGGAACAAAAATGGTGTTGTTGAACAATCAGAAGTGTTAAAAGTTTTCAGAGAAATTACTATACAGGCCCACCATCTTACTTATGCGGTAAAATTGAATGTTATGTTTCGACAGGCGACAAACAACATAGTTTTATAAAATCCTATGGTTAACTTGAGTAAATCCAGTATGTTCAATTTCAATCTTGAAGTAGTTCAAAATTTTAAAAGTGAATATATTTAATCGATGATTAATTTTTCAAATATTTTTAATGACTTTATTTTTTTTACATCTTTTATTGTTACCTATATTATACAGCAAAAAACAAAACACTCATATGAATTTGCATCGTTTATCGTTTTCGTTTGGGACCATATATTTCTGCACACCATATACACCAAGGTTTTTTACGCGTTTTTTTACACGTTTTTATTAAACACGGCTTTTTTTACACGGTTTTGGGAATTGACACGGTTTTTGAGATAAAATATGTAAGTCCTTTTCAAAGGAAAACACTTCGAATCTTATCGAAGCTAAGAAAAACTTAGCTCTGAGACTAAGAACGTGATTTATGAGACCAAGGACTTGATACCTGAGACCAGAGACCTAAGTTATGAGACCTGAGACATGAGACCTGAGACATTAGACCTGAAACATGAGATTTGAGCCCTGAAAGATAAAACCTGAGACCTGAGACCTTAGTCAAGAGATATGAGACTTGAGATGTGAGACTTGAGACATGACACATAAGACATGAGACCTGAGGCATGAGACCTGAGACCTGAGACTTCGGACCTAAACTAATTTCTCGCGGTACTAATACTAGTTAGTAGCTTGTACTAGCGAACTCGCGACACTTTTTTTCGTCACCTACAAGTCAAACCCTTTCACTAGAGGGATCGCAAGTTGAAATCGGAGCTAAACTTACTTCTCGCAGTACTAACACAAGTTGCTTGTCTCAGGTCTAAAGTCCCAGGTCTAAAGTCTCAAGTGTCAGGTCTCAGGTCTATCGTTTTTTGTCTCAAGTCGCTACTTTCAGGTCTCAGGTCTAATGTCCCATGTCTTAGGTATGTCTTAGGTCTCATGTCTCAGGTCTCAACTCTCAGGTCTCAGATCTCAGGTCTCAGATCTTAGGTGTCATGTCGAAAGTCTCAGGACTCAGGTTTCAAGTCCCATGCCTCAGGTCTAGATATCAGATGTCTCAATTGTCAGGTCCCAAGACTCAATTACCAGTTCGCAGTGTCAGATCTCATGTCTCTAGTGTAAAGTCTCAGGTATCAAGTCCCCAGTCTTAAGTCTCTAGTCTCAAGTCTCCGATCTCAGGTCTTAAGTGCAAAATACATGTCTTATTGTCTCAAGTTTTAAAGCTGCAGATTTTCATGGTCTTTTTTTATACGGTTTTCCGCAATTAGCACTGTTTTTTTACACGGTTTTCGGGAATTAACACAGTTTTTTTACACGGTTTTTTTTTTTACTTTGAAATGTATGAAACGGTGAGATCTGGTTTTATATCGAAAATTTTTTTATCGACTTTATGGGACTCGATATTATGTTTTCCAGAAACCAGTCCCAGAAAGTCGATTTTTGATAAAAAATTAATTTTGATATGAAAACAGGTCTCGACGTTTTATGCATTTCAAAGCTACGTGGCAAAATTTTACCAATTTTTTTTTTTCGAGATAACACCAGATTTCGAAGATTCATGAATATCTATTTTTTTGGCATCACAATTTATGTTTCGATTTATCGAATTTTCTTGGTCCCCTCTTCGATGATTTTTGACGGTCAAACAACCGAAACTTTAAGGGCTTTGAAGTTCTCCTAAGTCAAGTCCGATTAAGCTGAATTTTTTCACAGGTCAACTTTACGGCAATATCAAAAATTTATATGGTAGATTTTCAAAATTCGATCATGAAATTATTTCCACACATCTCTTGCCACCCTACCACATTTTCACTTCTGATACACATTTTTTATCTCCGGTCTTAAAACTTAGAACTTTATTGAAATAGAGAATTTTTGCCTAGAAGTCAAGAATTTTTCATTTATAACTGTTGCGGACACTATTTTTCGGAAGTCTTTGGAGCAAACTCGCATGTAGTTTTAGTTGCAGTCAGCTCAAAGCTGTAAATTAATCTTATATTTTAAAACAGTTTTTTTTACAATTTTTTCCAAATGACTTACATTATGTTTCCTTATAGTGATTCTTCCACAACAAATTATTTATATATTTTAGAAATTTTTATATAATTGTTAACAACTAAGTTGAAATGTGTTGAAACGCACGTTTGATGGGGTGCTCTAAGTTGAATGAAGTGATAGTGACAATTGCAAGTATAATCCTGACGTTTCTCCTATTCGCTACCAGTGGCTCGATGATAAAGGGGGTTATCCCGAATCTTGCTGGCAACAATAACGAAAAAAAAGTAAAGCTTTTTGTTTACATTTTCCTTTAATTTTTGTAGAAGGATATATATGAGAGAAGTAAAAAATGGAACAAAAGTAACTGGACTTTTTCCGCTTATTTTAAGCTTATTTTTACGATTGATATGAGGCGAAAAATGGCAAATAAAAAAAAACTTTATCTCACCATTTAAACTTGTGTTGAATCTTTCATTTGGACATATTTTTTCAGCACAATCTGAGCCCTGTGTGGCTTTTTTAAGAATTTTATCTACATTTATGTTTTCCTGATATATAATCTGTTTTTGATATGTTGCTTACAACTATCAACTATTGTATTTCCCTAAAATCAAATTTTTTTTTTTTGAGGAATCGAATCCAAAGGAAAAAATATTTAAAGACATTTTGAAACTTAAAAAATGATAAAATGTGGTTGTAATGATAGCTGTTGAAACATTGTTATCCAATAACAGTTTCATTTAAAAAGTGATATTTAAAAACTCCTACAGCAGCTTTATTGTATTTTTGAAAAGCCAAGAATTGCATCATTGAGTTTGAAACTTGTGAAATATTAGAACTTGTGAAATTTTAATGTAAATCTTTTTTTTTATGAAACTTAAAAATAATATATAATATCCGGCAGCTCAGTAGGATTGAAGATTAGAATTTAGCCAGATTTGCCAATAATATAAAATATAAAACCACGAAGAAACCAAATAATTGAGAATGAGATTTCGATTAAGCTGTTACTTTTCTATTGATTTTGTATAAACATATATGAAAAAGTAGAAGCCAACCTCAAATCACAGTAAATTTTTCCCGTGCTTCAAAACGCTTCAAAATGTTCTGCATAGTTGTTATTCATCTTTAAAACCCTGTCGCTCAAAAGTTTTTGTAATTTTACAGTGTTGCCAGAATTAATCAAGAATTTAGGAAGTTCTCACTTTTTTCCAAATTAAATGGTCTTTGAGGGTCGCCTCAGAGTTATCCAATAGGAATAAAGGAATTTGGGAAATAAGGCCACCCTTATGGTATTCCAAGAGTGTAAATTAAAGGTTGGAAATGTTACAATAATTCTTTAAAATCAAATATTTTTCAGCTATGAGCACTGCTTTTTTTTATGTGTTAAATGGTTTCCAAACAGGATTAATCCCATTTTACGATCAATCTGGTTGAAAAACTCAGTATTAGGATAAAGAGAAATGATTTTGTACTATAACTACCTAGTGAATACAAGTAAAAAATAGTTCACTTCCAATTTCATCTTGCGAGCTAATGGGCTCGGATTAAAGATTTAAAAAATCAATGTTAAGGGCTTTTTGTCACTTTGCCCTTTTGCTAGTAACTAATACTGATAATAAACCCTATATATCGATTTTTCTCAGCCTTCAATCTACGTCCTTCTTCCTCAAGCATTTTAAATAAGGAATTGAAAAATAACCAAAAGGCGTAGTAACTAGGAAAAGATTGTCAGATTGCCCGGTTTTATTCGGGTTTGCCAGGTTATTTAAAACAAAATTTACGGAAAGTCTGGTCCGGCCCGGTTGCCCGGATTTCATAAAACAGCCCGGATTTTATTCGGATTTATCCACTTTATTTGACAAATCAAACAAGAAAAAACAATTGTGTTGCAATGTTTTTAAATTATTTTTGCGTCCAAATCAAAATTTTCTGAGCGATTTTTAAGAAAATATTCTTGAAAAAGTTTTGGAAGCCTTAAATACGATTATGAATAACCTGATGAGTTTTGATGTAAAAACAAGAAATAAATCATTTTTTTTTTCTTGATTTTGGATGACTTATTCTTGAGTTTTAAACAAATTTGACCGGATATTGCCAGGTTTTTGGTCGCCAATCTTGAAAACAAATGCCCGAATTTTTTCAGGTCTTAAGATAAAATTCCCGAGATTTATCCGGCCCGTATAGGTGCCGAAAAAATTCTGGCAAACTTAAACTAGAAGCGCCAAAAAACGACATAAATTATTTCAAAACTAGAGAAAGAATACAAAATTTATTAAAAAGCACTGCGAAAGACCTGTGCTTATCAATTCTTTTTTACAAAATTATAAAAATTGCCATAATTTAAAAATTGGAAGAATTGTAAAAATAATGACAATTGTCCCAATTTTCATAATTTTTAAAACTGTCAAATTTGTCAAAATTGTCAACATTTTTTAAATTGACAAAATTGTCAAATTGTCTAAATTGTCAAAACTGTCAAAATTGTCAAAATTGTCAAAATTGGCAGAATTTACAAAATTGTCAATTGACAAAATTGTCAAAATGGTCGAAATTGTCAAATTTGTCAAAATATTCTTAGTTGTCAGAATTGTCAAGATTGTCAAAATTGTCAAAATTTTCAAATCATCGAATTTGTCAAATTGTTAAATTTGTCAAAATTGTCACGAACGTCAAAATCGTCAAAATTGTCACAATTGTCAAAATTGTCAAAATTGTCAAAACTGTAAAAATTGTCAAAATTATCAAAATTGTCAAAATTGTCAAAATTGTCAAAATTGCCAAAATTGTCAAAATTCTCAAAATTGTCAAAATTGTCAAAATTGTCAAAATTGTCTAAATTGTCAAAATTGTAAAAATTGTCAAAATTGTCAAAATTGTCAAAATTGTCAAAATTATCAAAATTGTCAAAATTGTCAAAATTGTCAAAATTGTCAAAATTGTCAAAATTGTCAAAATTGTCAAAATTGTCAAAATTGTCAAAATTATCAAAATTGTCATAATTGTCAAAATTGTCAAAATTGTCAAAATTTTCAAAATTGTCAAAATTGTCAAAATTGTCAAAATTGTCAAAATTGTCAAAATTTTCAAAATTGTCAAAATTGTTAAAATGGTCGAAATTGTCAAAATTGGCAAAATTATCAAAATTGTCAAAATCGCACAAAATTGACAGAAAGTTTTCTAAACCTACTTTAGAAATTTTACCAAAGCTAGTCAAATATCAGGTTAACGACCCAATTTGATGGCTCAATTTCCTGGATCGTGAAATGGCAAACATTCCGACTTCAAACAGATTTCCTAAGGGGTTGACTGGCATTGGGTGTGGCAAGTCGTTCTTCCACGTGGTCTTCGACTGGGTGGAGTGAGTAAGTTGAGCCAATAAAACATAACCATTTATCGAGACGGCTCAACAAATGCCACACCAGAAACGAAAACATTTGAAAACAAAAAAAAATAAATCAGAACTAGGTGAGAGGAACCCCCTTGGGCTACAGTCATTACGGGGGCAATTAAAATTGATTCAATTCTTTTACTATTGTGTCTCAGATTTTTTGTTGACATTTATAAGGTAGTTGTCAATTTGAAGTTTAAAAGTTAGACAATTGGACTTCAAGACGACTCTAGGATGAAACGTTATTTTTATTCGAATGGTTATTTGAGAAATTTTTAATGATTGATTTAGCCATAAATTTTAGGTTCAACTACCCTGTTTCAAATCGCTTTTCCAGGGGAAAAGGCGTTACTCGGTTATTGTTTCAATTGGTCAGTGGCCAACAATTTGGCGCACTGCCGTTTTTTTTTCTTTTGGCAAACTAACATCAGGGGGTGTGTTTGATTACATTGCTCTGCTTCCCCTGCAGAATTTTTCAATGATAGAAAAATGTGTACGTCTTCTTACTCTGCTTCTTCGAGAAAGTGATTGGGTGAGCCACTGCTCTATTAAGACGGCCAAAAACGCAACAACAAAGCCAAACTTCGGACGCCGCCAATTGCGGCGATTCAAGTCGGAGTAACGAAAAGTAATAAAACCAAAAAAAAAAAAAGATTGGAATGAAACTTCACCGCGTATTTGCCGCGCCGCCGCCCGATTGGTGGAAGAGATTAATGTGCGTTATTATATTTGTCAAAAGACGCGGCGATAAATTATTGGTTATGAAATTTGATCGTGTTCCCCGGGCAACATCAACAGTGATCCAAAATTGCGCAATATGGGTTGACCGAATTTTTGGAACAATTAATGGTGTTTTTCTTTCACATTGATCAAAGAAGAGCATGGGAATAATTTTTGTTTTTTTCTCTTTCTTTACAGGTAAGAATCATGCGTGAAAGTTCAATGACCATTGGGCAATAAATTTATGTAAGTTATAACTAAAAACAACTTGTCGTTATTAAACTTAAAACTTTTTATTGTATGTTTTGTACATGGTTTAATCGTTGATAATAAATCCAAACATTGCTAGACAATGGATTTCTTTGTCTGTTTGCGGAAATCTCAATTTATTGCTAATCATTTCTAATCAAAGTCTCAGTATGCCCTTCTAATAGGCAGAAGTCTCAATCAACTTCATTATTTTTATTCCTGATAGATACTTAGTACTGAAGTCATAAATTTCTAACTCAACAATTAGCTTCTTTGTGTTGCATAATTTTCAATCCACTTTTATAAGAAGAAAAAACAGAAGTCTCAGTTCACAAAACTGCCTCAATCTGCTTTTTTATTCTTACAAATGTAAATACAAATTTACCAAAATGACACTAAATGACGCAAAATGACACAAAATGAAACGAAAATGACATAAAAAAGACCACGAAAACGTCACAAAAATGACACTGCAGTGACACAGGAATGACACAAAAATGTCAAAAAAATTATACAAAGCTGAAACAAAAATGATACAAAAATAACACTAAAGCTATACAAAAATGACACAGGAATGACAAAAAAAGACACAAAAATGACTCAAAAATGACACAGGAAAGACTCAAAATTGAAACAAAAATGACACTGAAACGACACAAAAGTAAAACAGAAATGATACAAAAATGATACAGAAATGGAACAAAAATAACACAAAAGTCAAACAAACGTGATACAAAAATAACATACAATTGAAACAGAAATGACACAAAAATAACACAAAAATGATACAAAACTGATACAAAAATAACACAAAAATGACTCAGAAGTGAAACGAAAGTTAAGAAAACAATGACACAAAAATGACACTAAAAAGACACAAAAATTATACAAAAATCACACGAAAATGACACATAAATGACAAAAAAAAGGAACAAAAATGAAACAAAAATGACACAAAAATGACACAAAAATGACACAAAAATGACACAAAAATGACACAAAGTGATTCAAAAATGACAAAAAAAATTACAAAAAAAGACACAAAAAAGACACTAAAAAAACAAAAATGACACAAAGTGAACAAAAATAAAACAAAAATGACACTACAATGACACAAAAATGACCCAAAAATGACCCAAAAATGACACAAAAATGACACAAAAAAAAAACAAAAATGACACAAAAATAACACAAAAATAACACAAAAATGAAACAAAAATGACACAAAAATGACACAAAAATGACACAAAAATGACACAAAAATGACACAAAAATGACACAAAGATTACACAAAAATGACACAAAAATGACACAAGAGGACACAAAAATGACACAAAAATGACACAAAAATGACACAAAAATGACACAAAAATGACACAAAAATGACACAAAAATGACACAAAAATTACACAAAAATTACACAAAAATGACACAAAAATGACACAAAAATGACACAAAAATGACACAAAAATGATACAAAAATGACACAAAAATGACACAAAAATGACACAAAAATGACACAAAAATGACACAAAAATGACAAAAATGACACAAATATGAGACAAAAATGACACAAAAATGACACAAAAATGACACAAAAATGACACAAAAATGACACAAAAATGACACAAAAATGACAAAAATGACACAAAAATGACACAAAAATGACACAAAAATGACACAAAAATGACACAAAAATGACACAAAAATGACACAAAAATGACACAAAAATGACACAAAAATGACACAAAAATGACAAAAATGACAAAAATGACAAAAATGACAAAAATGACAAAAATGACAAAAATGACAAAAATGACAAAAATGACAAAAATGACAAAAATGACAAAAATGACAAAAATGACAAAAATGACAAAAATGACAAAAATGACAAAAATGACAAAAATGACAAAAATGACAAAAATGACAAAAATGACAAAAATGACAAAAATGACAAAAATGACAAAAATGACAAAAATGACAAAAATGACAAAAATGACAAAAATGACAAAAATGACAAAAATGACAAAAATGACAAAAATGACAAAAATGACAAAAATGACAAAAATGACAAAAATGACAAAAATGACAAAAATGACAAAAATGACAAAAATGACAAAAATGACAAAAATGACAAAAATGACAAAAATGACAAAAATGAAAAAAATGACAAAAATGACAAAAATGACAAAAATGACAAAAATGACAAAAATGACAAAAATGTCAAAAATGACAAAAATGACAAAAATGACAAAAATGACAAAAATGACAAAAATGACAAAAATGACAAAAATGACAAAAATGACAAAAATGACAGAAATGACAGAAATGACAGAAATGACAAAAATGACAAAAATGACAAAAATGACAAAAATGACAAAAATGACAAAAATGACAAAAATGACAAAAATGACAAAAATGACAAAAATGACAAAAATGACAAAAATGACAAAAATGACAAAAATGACAAAAATGACAAAAATGACAAAAATGACAAAAATGACAAAAATGACAAAAATGACAAAAATGACAAAAATGACAAAAATGACAAAAATGACAAAAATGACAAAAATGACAAAAATGACAAAAATGACAAAAATGACAAAAATGACAAAAATGACAAAAATGACAAAAATGACAAAAATGACAAAAATGACAAAAATGACAAAAATGACAAAAATGACAAAAATGACAAAAATGACAAAAATGACAAAAATGACAAAAATGATAAAAATGATAAAAATGACAAAAATGACAAAAATGACAAAAATGACAAAAATGACAAAAATGACAAAAATGACAAAAATGACAAAAATGACAAAAATGACAAAAATGACAAAAATGACAAAAATGACAAAAATGACAAAAATGACAAAAATGACAAAAATGACAAAAATGACAAAAATGACAAAAATGACAAAAATGACAAAAATGACAAAAATGACAAAAATGACAAAAATGACAAAAATGACAAAAATGACAAAAATGACAAAAATGACAAAAATGACAAAAATGACAAAAATGACAAAAATGACAAATATGACAAAAATGACAAAAATGACAAAAATGACAAAAATGACAAAAATGACAAAAATGACAAAAATGACAAAAATGACAAAAATGACAAAGATGACAAAAATGACAAAAATGACAAAAATGACAAAAATGACAAAAATGACAAAAATGACAAAAATGACAAAAATGACAAAAATGACAAAAATGACAAAAATGACAAAAATGACAAAAATGACAAAAATGACAAAAATGACAAAAATGACAAAAATGACAAAAATGACAAAAATGACAAAAATGACAAAAATGACAAAAATGACAAAAATGACAAAAATGACAAAAATGACAAAAATGACAAAAATGACAAAAATGACAAAAATGACAAAAATGACAAAAATGACAAAAATGACAAAAATGACAAAAATGACAAAAATGACAAAAATGACAAAAATGACAAAAATGACAAAAATGACAAAAATGACAAAAATGACAAAAATGACAAAAATGACAAAAATGACAAAAATGACAAAAATGACAAAAATGATAAAATGACAAAATTGACAAAAAATGACTAAGATGACAAAAATTACAAAAAATGACAAAAATGACAAAAATGACAAAAATGACAAAAATGACAAAAATGACAAAAATGACAAAAATGACAAAATGAAAAAAATGACAAAAATGACAAAAATGACAAAAATGACAAAAATGACAAAAATGACAAAAATGACAAAAATGACAAAAATGACAAAAATGACAAAAATGACAAAAATGACAAAAATGACAAAAATGACAAAAATGACAAAAATGACAAAAATGACAAAAATGACAAAAATGACAAAAATGACAAAAATGACAAAAATGACAAAAATGACAAAAATGACAAAAATGACAAAAATGACAAAAATGACAAAAATGACAAAAATGACAAAAATGACAAAAATGACAAAAATGACAAAAATGACAAAAATGACAAAAATGACAAAAATGACAAAAATGACAAAAATGACAAAAATGACAAAAATGACAAAAATGACAAAAATGACAAAAATGACAAAAATGACAAAAATGACAAAAATGACAAAAATGACAAAAATGACAAAAATGACAAAAATGACAAAAATGACAAAAATGACAAAAATGACAAAAATGACAAAAATGACAAAAATGACAAAAATGACAAAAATGACAAAAATGACAAAAATGACAAAAATGACAAAAATGACAAAAATGACAAAAATGACAAAAATGACAAAAATGACAAAAATGACAAAAATGACAAAAATGACAAAAATGACAAAAATGACAAAAATGACAAAAATGACAAAAATGACAAAAATGACAAAAATTACAAAAATAACAAAAATGACAAAAATGACAAAAATAACAAAAATGACAAAAATGACAAAAATGACAAAAATGACAAAAATGACAAAAATGACAAAAATTACAAAAATGACAAAAATGACAAAAATGACAAAAATGACAAAAATGACAAAAATGACAAAAATTCCAAAAATGCCAAAAATGCCAAAAATGCCAAAAATGCCAGAAATGACAAAAATGACAAAATGACAAAAATGACAAAAATGACAAAAATGCCAAAAATGACAAAAATGACAAAAATGACAAAAATGACAAAAATGACAAAATGACAAAATGACAAAAATGACAAAAATGACAAAAATGACAAAAATGACAAAAATGACAAAATTGACAAAAATGACAAAAATTAAAAAATAACAATTATCACAAAAATGGCTTAGATGACAAAAAATGACAAAAATTACAAAAATTACTAAAAATTAAAAAAAATTGACAAAAATATCGAAAATGACGAAAACGACAAAAATGTCGAAAAGAACAATAAATACAACCAATACATAAAACAATAGTGTCGTCCAATTGTTTTCAAAATGACTTAAATGCTTCAAAAAAATGTAAAAAAAGGAAATGGTAAGAATTATATCACTCAAAAATATTAAAATTTCAAAAGATGGTCAATTCAGTGAATATTCAAAATATACGAATTGAATAAAACTTTCAAAATTAACAAAATTTACAAAATTTTAAAAATAAACAAAATTTACAAAATGTACGAAATTTATAAAATTTCCAAAATTTCCAAAATTTACAAAATTTACAAAATCTACAAAATTTACAAAATTTACAAAATTTACAAAATTAACAAAATTTACAAAATTTACAAAATTTACAAAATTTACAAAATTAACAAAAGTTACAAAATTTACAAAATTTTCAAAATTTACAAAATTTACAAAATTGACAAAATTTACAAAATTTACAAAACTTACAAGATTGACAAAATTGGCAAAATTGACAAAATTTACAAAATTTACAAAATTTACAAAATTTACAAAATTTACAAAACTTACCAAATTTACAAAATTTACAAAACTTACAAAATTTTAAAAAATTACAAAATTTACAAAATTTACAAAATTTACAAAATTAACAAAATTAACAAAATTTACAAAATTTACAAAATTTACAAAATTTACAAATATGCAAAATTAACAAAATTAAAAAAAAAATCATGAATTTTAGAAATTTACAAAATTTACATGAATTTTCAAAATTTACAAAATTTAAAGAATGAATAAAATCAAATAGAAATAATGATCGAAATTTGTCCAAGTCTTTATTCAAAGTATCTTAAAATGTTTTACAACTTTACGTTTTTTAATCGTCTATCAGGTTTTGAAGGTCCAATACTGTCTACATTTGAGAAAGTTTTTATTCGAGATGATCTGAAAACCTTTCCCAGTGAAAATTGTTAGATAAACAAAATGTCTCCGGTAAGATATTGAAATTCTTCAGCTGTCCAATCTTCTTTGATGTTACCTTTTTTCCCCGTTTTAAGTCAACGGAAAAACTAACTGTGATTGTCCGCAACAGGCGTAACATGGGTCCCGTTTTTCGATCTATTGAAAGCTAATCTGGAAAAATCAACCCAAATGAACTGGACAATCGATCAATCGCAATCGTCGTTGCGCGGCTGATGCGAATGATGGGAAAAGACTACAAATGTCACTGATCCGTGTGCCAAGTCGCCACTCACTGTGACGCTAAAGCGTGACAAATCATCCCTCTTTTGCATGATGACGTTTGTTCTTTCTTTTTCTTACTTTTGATTTGTTGTTGTGTGTATTTCTTCTGAGGATTACGAGTTTTTTTCAGGGCCAAACGTGTCGAGTCACGTTTGCCGACTGCAATGTGGGGTAAAACGCGCACTTAGAGTGTGGAACTGGCAGGATCGCCAATGATCGAATAAGGTCGATCTTTTAGACAAACTCGATCGTTGAAGTGGAAGTTTGAACAATCTATGTCAAACATCTGGAAAACCTTTAAGGTTGTTCATAGGAAGAGCTGGGAAATAATTACTCCATTGAATGGTTTTCGAACGCACGCGTAATAAGAGTGTGTGGGGTTGTTCTTACGATCGCCCGTCAGAGCCAAAAACCTTCTGTGACCGACGAGAGCATTGAAGATTCGAAATCCATGAATAATTACTGTTTGTCATGTTTGCTTGCAGCCTTTCGGCGAGCAGATTCCGCTAGCTGGTTGACTGGAGGCCCAAATCGGTGGTCTCGGTAATTATCCGACAGTTTGATTTTAGATTTATTTTTCCGTCTGTTTACATACAGAAATCGACCGAAGAGTAGAGGCAAATGGCTTGAAAAACGGTAGTTCAATAGATTTTAGTTTTTTTTCCTGTTAAGCTTTCGATTGAAGTCACAGAACGCCTGCGTCTAGTTTTTTTGGAGGTTAGGAGCAAAAACAGTTAATTGCTTTTTCACGAATCTTGATGCGATTGATGACCGACAAATGTCAAACATTTGAACGCGCGTTAGTCATGCGTCAGTTAGCGCTGAACCGTCAAATAGCGGTGAATTTTGTGGAGCGGGTGGACTTTTGTTGCGTGGTCCGATTTCCAGTCATTAACAAGCGTCAAAAAAAAAAAAAAATAATGCGACGCGGTTATCCGTTTTGTGACCGATTGGTCCGATAAAAACCTGCTCGAATTGGTTGATTGATTGATTGATTAACTAGCTGTTCGGAAAAGTGTAGGTTGTTCAATAAAAACAAAAAGTGGCATTCGAATAAAATTTTTTTTGCAATTTGCAGAACAAATTCGAATATAAAACATTCAGTGGAAAAACGATAGGATTTTATACAAACCCCCCTCTCCACTTTTTAAACGAAACCAAAGGTTTCGGGAAAATTCATAAAGATTGGTTAACTTTTAACACCCATTTTCTAAATATTCATAATCAAAATACTTTGATGTGGTTAATAAAATCTACGAATTCAAAAATAAATCCATTTGAGAGAACATTCATATAACATTAAAGGTGAACAAAAAGGTTATTATTCATTCTATCTATATTTCTACCTATATTTTAAAGAGTTGTTTTTTTTTATTTGGCTCCTTGAATACAATTTCTCGTCAAATTTGGTAATATAATTTATCAGTTTTCTAAAAAAAAATATTATGAATTTATTTATTATCCTTCATCCAATCGAAGAAAAAAATTTCGAATAAATATTCTAGTTTCAGAAATGCTTTGCTCTTAAAATAATAATTTTCCTTTTTTTTTAATTATTTCAGGAGTCGAAACAGATTTTCTTAAGTTCTTGATGTATTGAAAAGGCTTTAATATATTTTACAACCTTTCTGAAGACTGCAAAACGTTTTGACTTTTGTTAAAAAAATAACTCAGATTTTTTTTTGTGTTATTTCTTTTCTTGTAATTAAGTCAAAATATCCGCACAGTAAAAAACATACGAGTGAATAATTCTAGTGTTTCTTGAAATTAACCGTGATGCCCAAGAATCGTTCCAAGATGTTCAACTCAAACGATCGCTTACAGTGAGTATATGTTTTGAGCTCTTTAGATGAATTTAATTGTTTATCGCAACGCGATAACCTTAAACGTTAAAACAGCGTCCAGAAGTATGAATTATCACTCATTCAGTTGTTATTGTAAACGATCCAGCTGGAATTTAGAAATCTGGGGAAGAATCTTCGAAGCTAAACACCAAAGTCGCAATGTTTTATTTTGATTTCTGATGACTATAAACTGAATTTTTTTAATCCAAACTTTTAACTTAACATTTTCAAAATTTTTATCTACTGAATTATAAAATTCTGCATATATTTTAAAGCATGTATGCTATTTAAACTGAAATGAAAGTTTTAAAGCTTTTTAATTTTATTTCTAGATTCGTGATTTTTTTTCCAATAAAATGTATTAAAGCTGAATAATTTAAAGCGAAAATCCTATTGTATTAGGCCGGAACAAATTTCAAATCCTTCTTTTGTCACTAAGAGTTGGAACATCGCGAGGGGGGGACAGTAAAAAATAATGCGAAAAACAAATAAATTAGAATAAATTGCACGAAAGCTTGTATGCAACACAGTTGCATAGAATATCATTGCACAAAACCTAAAAAACATGTAATATATTATCGAAAAATTCAATAAAATCAAGAATACAAAAGGTGGAATAGCTTCCATCTTCCAAAATTTGTTTTTTTCGTCTTGTAATCTTTTGGATTCTTGAATTTTTTTTTCGAAATTTACATTTAATACTTCAAACTTTTTTTATTTCCCCCTTCGGATTTTTGAAAATTTCGAAGGGGGGGTGACAAAAGAAGAAATTGATATTTGTTCCAGCCTATATCCATAAGATTAGAAACAGTTTGTGTACTGAGAATTTTCCTCCGACGATTTATTTTTTTCGGAACAAAGAAGTTTCCACTTTCGTGTTCCTCAAGAACAGAATACTTCATTCTGCTGAAATTTTTGCGTTCGGCCTAAAAATCCCCATTTCTTGAAAAAATTACGACTGTTTACCACATTTTTTCGGGTGGAATTTGAATTTCGACGTTTTTTCTACGTTTTTCTGTTTTTCCCAAATGGGTTGCCACTGTGATAAGGTACGCCGGAATAAAAAAAAACCCTTGTCTATCTCAAGCAAAAACATCTTACATAAACATTTTGAAGAGAGACAAAAAAAATAGTTGCATTTCAACGATGTACTTTAGGTGGGGAAAAGATTTTGAAAGCCAAGGTACAAACTGAGTAAATTTTTTATTTTTTGCAAAAATTTTTGACCTTAGCTTGAATTTTGGCATTTTTTAATCATATTTTTTGTCTTTACCCTCTAGAATTTTTTTCGCTAAAAAATTCACAGAAGTTGTATTTTGTTATTACAATTGTGAAACATCAAATCGATGAAAAATATTTGATTAAGCAAACAAAATATTTGTAGGCAAATTTTTTATTTCACCATCATCATCAGTTCGAGCCCATGTACAGTCGCGAATGCCATAAAAATGGTTTCAAAATTCAAATTTAATGAGCAATAATAACACAACAAAAAACGTCAATGAATATGGAAATTGATTCTGAAAACTATCTTCCTTCTTGATCGGACCATCGCACAAGTTTGAAAATATATATATGCTATAATGGAAACATGTTTTTTTAAATTATTTCATTAGATGAAGGTTATTTCTCTTACATAGAAAATTGCTTGAAATTTAATTAATGACAGCACACATCTCAATATCTCAGGAATACAAGAAAATTAATATTCTAAATTAAAACTTCGTTCAATTAAGAATTAAAATTTTGAAAAGAAAAATCAGTCCACAGAAATTAATTAATACATTTAAAAAATTACATCGGAGTTTAATTGATGAAAAATAGATATAACATATTCAGAAAAATATCGCCCTAGGGCATGGCCGTTGAACCAGGAAGGGGGAGGGGGCATAAGTGTGGAAAATATCCAGTAAGATTAGGTTTGAACCATTTCCGATGTTCCGGATCCAATATTTTTAATTAAAATTTGTTGTACATGATTGTACTTTGAAATCTATATCCAGTTACTTAATCTTGATGTTCAGATGTTCAATATTTAAAAAAAATATTTAAAATGACCACACATTTTTAATATTTTGATTTGAAATTCTTACTAGTACTTCTTATGCAGAATTCATAATGGTAATCCAGAATTGAAATATTAGAGTTTAATCATTCGGAATTTTCATTTAGATTCACTAGTTGAATTACGGATATTACGAATAAATAATTGAAGAAAGAATTCATATAGAAAATCAAAGATTCAAAATTATACTAAGAGATTAAGGATACTGTTGAAAATGCCTTTTTGGTTCATAATTATTCAAAATTAGAATAAGAGATTAGGGATTCTGTTAAAAAATGCCTTTTTGATTCATCATTACTGGGAATTTTTGTTTAAAATTTGGATTCAAAAATCGATTTCAAATTAGGAATTTAGAATTTTTATTCAGGTTCAAAATGCAAAAAAATGAAAAAACACAAATCAAATGAAAACCACTATTAGAAAATAAGATCTGAAATCAGTTTCAAGATTACAACCTTTGAAATATCTTAATTTTAAAAAAAATCATTACATGTCTAGTCGCCACGACAATTTCGACTGCTACACTTCCTAATAAAGCAACTCTTTGCTAAAAATTGCTTCATCTCTCTGGTATCTCAACCAATTTATACAAAATTTATAGTTATGAAAACCTCTTAATGCAACTTAAATATTTGGTAAATACAATTTCACTGCAAAAGTTTTGCGTCAATATACCGACTCACAATTCAGTGTAAAGTTGAATTTAGGTGATAGAAAATATGCGAAATTGCAAATTGACCAAAAGTTTAAAAAACAGCTTCCATTGAACATTCGTCAAAAATTTCTGTGTTTTGTATTCTGAGAATTTAATGACGCCAAAATGTATTAAATTATGTCACCTCTCCAATCCACTATTCAAAATTTTTATACTGTTACTGAAAAAAAAAATTACGATTGATTGGTTGAAAACCACTTTAACTACTTTTGTTACATTTTTTGTTGTTCTGATCATTCTAATTTTGTTTGAGTAATTTTTAGATTTTGAGAGGTCGTCGCGAATGCCCGGATTTTGCCAGGTTTTAATATAAAATTTCCCGGTTTGTCCAGCCCGGATAAATGCTGAAAAAATTCTGGCAACCTTACATTGAGTGGAATATTTTCGATATTTTTTCATAGACTTTGAAAATATAAAATTGAATTGGTGTAGCTGAATTTTGTCTGAGAATTTTATTTGAGTTACATCATGAGGTTCAGAGGTATCAGAAAAGGGGTAGGCTTGATAGCGGCACGTTATCCAAACAAACGGGAAAATTGTGCCTAGCCTTTTTTTTTTACAGATTTCATCATATACCTGAGAAACCTGAAAACCATAAAAGGATTAGAAAACAAATAAATATTTAGGGCATAAAGCCGATCCACGTAGGAATTTTGAAGCATTGAAGCTTATAACATTGGGTAAAAATGACAGATTGTTATTTTAGTTTAAATTCTTAGAATGAGGTACACTTATATCAGGATAGGCGAGTGTACATGAAAGCTTTCTAGCAATCGAAAAACAGGCATATATGAGCTAAAAGAATCATACATTATTGATTCACAACTACAAAATTCAGGAGATTTGAGTTTACAATGATCAGAAAATGTTCTAACCAGGATGCTACAATGAGGGCAAATAAACTATTTTATAATGGCAAAGTTGGCATTTAGCCTGTCCACATAGGGATTTTTAAGCAATGAAGCTTTTTTTCAATCAAAATATTGGAAATAAGGACTTTTTTAACTTCCTTTGTTAAATTCTGACATACATTAAAAAGAATGAAGTCGGGCAAAAAAGGGACATGTACACACTAAGTGGAAGGTAAATATAGGTACAATAGTACCTCTGAATCATAGCTTAACCACTGATAAACTGATATAACTCTGAACCACATTCCCATCAACCAAAGGTTTGTATCTTAACTGATTAGTAAGTGATTAATACACTGGTTGTGATGGGGCGCATTCAAAAATTACTCCACGTGTTCTAATGACACGTAGAAAAATGTATAGAAATTTTATTATCTACCAAGCATTTTTGGCCTGCTTCAATTTTTCTGCGTGCAAAAGTATAAGTTGCTATGGCGTTCAAATTTTGTTATACGGAAAAAACTTTTCACATGAACGCTACGTGAAAATGTACATGGATTTTTGCCACCATGAAAATCACGTGGAACCTACGTGAACTTCAGGTAGCAAACAGAGCTCACACAGCAAGCAGAATTCACGTAATTTTCATATGCGTTCATAATCGAGATTTAGCTATTGGTATCATTACATGATCGGGAAACGAAGCTTAGGGAATGATGAGCTAGTTGGCGCCAGGAGCTCTGGGCGATTAAAATTTTTCTCCTACGCAGGGGGAATTATATCAGCTTATCAGTGGCTTAACCATACAGGAGATTCAGAACACAAAGTCTTGATTTTATATATTTTTATTTAACTGACCAGTTAGCGCTCTGGTTTGACGACTACAATGAGCTTCTGTGACGGCAAATTTGAAACAAGCGATATTAACACTGCACGAAGCTGAAGCAGTGGATTCCAGAACCAGGATTGACGTATGATACGAAATATAAGAGTACGATATTAAAGGAGCTTTGACTCTTCTTAACACTATAACCATTCTAAAGCTAAGGGAACATGTGTCAATACAAGAGAAGTGACATATATTAGGTGAAACAGATATGACTGTCGACATGCGATACAAGTTTTGATCAAAAACTTGATTTAATAGGGAATATTAAAGCCTTTTGGCAACCCTAAAAAAATATTTTTTTTTTCCACGGAAACGATATTTGTACGGCTTCAATGATTGAATAACCATGATGCAATTTTTACAATTAATATCTTTATATGAACGGACATTTGCCTCCACAAAAATCTTTTGCCAATCCAAAGATAGAAGGGACTTACTTGTCCATTATAAGGAAAATACACTTATTTTGCGCTTGACGTAACAGATATAACTGATGTAATTTAGATCATATTCTTCCATGATTTCAGAAGCAATGGGACCGTAAGCGATGCGTTTGCGATTCACATTTGAACACTTGTGAAGAGATTTTATTGAACGGAGTTACTAGGAGAGCAAAGAGATTTGTTAAATGAAAAATCATATTCCAAATTGGTAAAACGAGAAAATATGGAAGAATACAGCTTGTGCAAATGCATGTACTACATATGCACTATTGGCATACCCTTCTCGAGAGAAAATACGTACAAAGGTCAAAAAATACTAGCAAGAATTTAAAACTGATTCAGATTCAAAACATTTCCTTCCAATGTTTTGAACTTGAAAAACTTCTGAACTCTGCATGCAATAATTGACCTTGACCTATTTTCTTCCCTGCCCAGATACAGCCTCATTGATTTCCAATAGACAGAAATATGAGATAAACGTATCTGGGAAGTACTGGAAAAGTCGCCTCGTACGACATGGACCAGTATCCCAGTGGCAGTATTCTTTAGGCCGCTGCCACACATCATGAGGTTTCTAAAACCATAAATTATGTACGAATTGGCCAGACCAGACTTGGCATGTGAGGGTATTTGGATAAAAGAAATGTTTCAATAATTATTTGAGACCCCTTTTCTCTTCCAATGTAGAGATCGAAAAGGGGAGGGGAGCTTCCATACATTTTTTTTTTTGCAAAATTCGATAACTATTCGAGCAGGTTGAACCAAATTAGCTTGGGAGGATATTTGGATGTGGGAAAAGGTTCTATGATTGTTTGGAACTCCTCGCGATTTGCATTGGGAGGATGGGAAGAGGGGAGAGGGCCCATACAAATTTTAGCAATACTGGATAACTGATCAAGCGAGGGGAATCAAATTTGGTATGCGAGGATATTTGGATGAACGAAATGTTTTCAAGATGGTTTGAAGCTCTTCCCACCTTTCATTAGAGGAACATAAGGAGAGGGAGGGGGCATACCATTTTTTGCATGAATAGTATTTCACAAACACACAAACGAGCAAATGGATCTAAATTTTGCATGGGAGAATATTTGGATACGGAAAAAGACTCCCCTTCTCCCTGATTCCAGTTAACATAAAGGAAGAGAAGAGGGGCCATCACAGTTTTTTTTTCGGATGTCGAGAGTTGATCAGTCGAAATGCACCGAATTTGGTATGAGATTGTATTTTGATACGAGCGATGTTTCTATAATTATTTGGGACCCTTTTTTACTTCCATTCAGTGAGATGGGAAAAGAATACGGCAAGAGGAGACGGGACATACATTTATGTTGCATGTCTATAGAATTAGTCATACAAAAGAATCCAACTTTTGTAGGGGAGGGTTTTTGGAATGGAGAAATGTTTCTTTGCTTATTCGGGAACCCTCCAGTGGTGAAATGAATAGTGAAGAAGGGGGCTCTCATACATTTTTTGTATAAACGGATAACATTTTAAGCAAAAGGAGTAAAATTTGTCATGGGAAAGTATATGGGAATAAGAATTTAAGACCCCTCCTTCCTATTCAGTGAGGAGCTTGAAAAGGAGAAGGGCGCACCCATACTTTTTTTTAATAGCTCGAGAAATGATCGAGCAATTTTTGCATACAAGGGAGTGGGATATTAGAAACGTTTTTTCTATTACTAAACAGGGGGACTCTCATAATTTTATTTTAAATGCCTTGGAAAATGATCAAGCAAATGGAACCAAATTTTGCTTGGGAGAAAATTTTTATGTAAGAAAAACATTTATTCTAGCAGAATTCAGGAACTATTCATAAGTTCTTATACTAGTTCCTATGACACAGAATCTTAATTTTAGATACTAAATAATGAACGGAAAAAAATAGGATACGTTTCGGAAATAGAAAAGAATATTTAAGAAAACATGAATTTATCTCTTTTATTAAATTTTCATCAACTTTAAAAGGTGAAGCAAAGCACACCGGGTCAGCTAGTATAAAATAATATTAAGTTCATAATTTATCAAAACCGTTTGAAATGTTGAAAAAATCTCAATCTTACTGTCATCGACGTCGCTTGCGTGAGCATATATTCCTATATGTTGTTGACTGAAATACGCAACATATGGTTCTTTTATTTATCAAGCTAAAAAAAGTTAGAAAAATTTACCTACATAATTAAAAAAACACCCACTAATTTCATCGATGGGAACATAAAGTGCATGACAAAAATATACTCATACGCTTATGATCTTAGCTTTGTCATGATCTTTCACGTGGAAAAGGAATTTTTGATGAAACATCAATAAGTCACACAAACGCAACCAATTTGCAAATCATAGATTGTGGGGAATCGTTGGCCACACATCTTGAATCACATATATTTTTATGTTTTTGTACACATTCAGAACTTAAAATACGTTTTTCCTATCTGTAAAGTTTTCTTATGCCAAATGAAGAGTTATGAAAAATATTTTTTCCATCCTATATAAGAAATTTTACCAAAACGTTCGCGAGAGAGGTTTTGGAATCTATGCGATCATACACAGCTCTCTTTTTTATTTCATCATCTGAAATTGCTTTAAAATAACAAAATGAATTATTAAATCACAGTTTTGGGTCAACTCATAAACTTTGCATGTTATTTGGTCAATTTGGATTTGGTGGCCACGATTCCCCACCATTTTTCAAAATCCAAAAAATACTGCTTTTTTTCAAACAGTCAGAATTTGGGAAAAATAAATAATAAAAATTAAAAAAAAAATCTTATGATACCTTAAAAATGTAAAAAACCATAACATTTTTTATTTTCATTTTATCTTTTATAATAAAGAAGTTATGGAACAACGAAAAAAAGTGGCCCATGATTCCCCACTCTCCCATACATATATCTGCAGAAAATGTTACATGATTTATATTTTTGACTTTCGATTTTTTTTAATTTAAAAAAATTATCGGGGCATAGAAGGAAAATTAATTGCTCTGCTGGAAAATCAATTGACTGTCTTGACTCAAGACTCTTGAGTAGTAAATATGGCTAAAATGTTGTCACTACGTTAAACTGGGATTTCATGAATGCATTTTGAAGGAAAAATAATTGGTTTTGAATTCTGAAGTCGTTTGCACTCCTTAAAAATAACACTTTCTAAGGTTGAGGTAGGCTTTTGACAATCAAGATTCAAAATTGAACACTTTAATTATTTAAAGTTGCGATTTAAAATTAATCATAAAATTTAATACGATTTTTCCACGTTATATTGTCATATCGTAGTAACATGAAATGCTCTGTTAACACCTTTTTTAACACCTTTCTGGATCCAGCAATGTCCTATTGCTGTGGTAGTTGATGAATTGAAAATCAGATTGAATTTTTTTTTGTTAGGGTGGGAGGGGGTGGGGGTAGTTAAACACCTCCTAACACTCCCAACTCTCTAGTGCACGGCCTTGGGCTACACATATTTTTTTTCAGAACGAAAAACTAGATGGAACTATATTTTCTGAGACTTCAAAAATGATGATTTTTGGTAAAAATAGATCATTTTCTCGTTTTTATTGGTTCTTAAGTTTCTCTTAGTTATCTATAGCGAATCTTAAAACAATACTTTTTTTAAAGGTTTTCAGAAAGAGTTTTGAATGCTCTATTAAAACTTAAAAAAATATATTAACTAAGAAATTCGTTTCAAGCTTTTTTGGGTATTTTATAAAGGCATGCAGTGCTTGATTTCAAAACCTGAATAAAATTAGATGACAGTTCTAGATCAAAATTTCAAAACAGGACACGCTCAGGCTAGATTGCACATTAGACCGCTGCAAAAAATGACTTTTTGCTCCTATATGATTTTTCTATGCTTTTTGGGTCACCAAGCATCAGTGTAAAATTTGAGACGATTTGGTTGATTCCTGAGTTAGCGCAGTGAGTTTCTATTTGTATAGAAATTTGTATGGAAGAAGAAATTTTCGCACATTAAATCACCCAGAAAATTCAAATAAGCGTAAAATGGAATTGGTCTTTGAATTCCGGTTTTGACTATTCTTAAGCTTCAATTTTTTGCTCACATGACAGGAAGCTAAGCATTTCATGAAAAAATTATAACTATTTCAAAATAAAATATTTGAATCCATTGAAAAGAAGTTAAAAATGGCTGACTTTGCTTATATAAACCAATATATAAACCAATGAATTTTCTGGCTATGCAAAGCGGGTTTTTTGTTGAGATTTTTAATTCTCATCCTACGGTTACAAAGCTTTCAAACAAGCAATCAAAAACGCTAAAATTAAAAAAAAAATATTTTTAAAATTAATTTATTGATTTTTTTCTATAAACTTGATTATCTTTTTTTTGGGAACAAGTTAGGTTTGTGCTTTGTTCACATGAATTAAACTGCAAGAATTAATTAAAGAATATTGTTCATCAAAAAACATATTTTTTTGAACTTACAGTACATCTCTAGCGATTTTTGAATGAAAAATTTTGTTTTTCCATTCAAATTTCCATACAACATTAGAACTTGTTGCGCTAACACAGGACTGGATAGATCACTTCCTAAAATTTTATTGCTATTTCTGGCAGTGTAAACAACCAAAAAAAGTTATGTAAGGTTTAAAAATTTTAGGATTTGAATTTTCCATACCAAGTTTGCAGCGTGGTCTAATGAGCATCTTTTCCACTAACAGTCAAGATTTTAGGGAAAATGTGTATGAAATAGAATTATAAAATAGATGCGACTCGGCAAATATTTAGAATATGGAAATTTTAATGAAATATGTAGCTTTATGGGAATTTTTATGAGAATATTCCGCGAAATACATGTTTCAAAAAATATAATTTTAAAACATGACATAGTGATATCGATAACATTATTTAATTGATTGAAATAGGCCTAAATTCATATTTTCAAACACTTGTCATTTTGAATCCATCAACATGGCGTCATCGTATGCCCTTCGATTTTACAACCAACATGGCGTTAGTTAATTCAATGCTGAATAAGATCCATATAAACAGCTTCAAATTGACGTTTCTCTCGCAAGCCAACACGCGTAGGAAATGCTCCTCATTTCTGAGTTATTTATCATTAGTACAGTAAATGAGGACATACTTTTTAAATAAAATAAGTAGGGTATCCGGGGTTGTACCGTACCCCTTGATGAAAATCCATGTTTAGGAATAAATAAGGGATTGGTTGCGAATGTTCGGTTAAATGATACCAAGCGTTGAAGTCCAATTTCGTTGTTTGACGCCATCTTGACAATCTTTACTTTAAATAAATGAAGCGAATATCAGTAAGCCTGCTGGAAATGACTAAAAATCGCATGAAAGTCCCACAATATGGGTATTGGGTGAAAGGGTTAAACGAGTAGAAGTCAAATTTCACTTCTGACCCACGCAAGATATTGACTTCCGCTCATGGCCGTAGGAACGGGGGGGGGGGGGGGGGTTTGGGGGTTAAACCCTCCCCATAAGGATCCAAAACGGTAAGCGAGGTATTCTACTCTACACTTAAAATTTTAAACTCAGAATCTAATTATGATAATAGAGTAAGGCCAATCAAGAGTAACAATCTAGACTAAAAACTTATGCCAAAACCTCAAAAACTCATCTCAAGTCCAAAATTCTGCTACACTTTTTCAAAATTTTCTCACTTGTTCATCGAAATTCAGGTCTGAATATTAAATTTTGAATTAAATTAAACCCATTTTGAAGGTTCTGATTCCATAACTCCCAAAACCAAAATTGTATTCCTTTCTCGTATTTCCGATTCTGTATCCAGTTCGGGATTCTTGATATTCAGTTCGAATAAAAATTAGAAATTAGAATTTAATAGCTTGTTCGAAATCTTTATTCAGATTTGGTGAATTCCATATCAAATTTGAATCATGTTTTTCGAGATCATCGAGATCGAGTTCTCAGACCTAATTGTTATACGAAATTCTAAAATGGCAATCCAAAATTGAAAAGTCATATTCAGATCTTTGTAAATTCATATTTTAATTCAAATTCACAATACAGATTAACAAAAAATAATTTGAACAGTGAATTAGGATTAAATCTGAACTACAGAATTTAATTAATAGATTCATGAATGAGGGCTCTAAATCTTGGCTCATAAAATTCTGATCTGGAATAAGATTCGGAAATCGTAATCTTTGTACATTTCAGAAATCGTTTGGAAATTTGGCTACAGATTCAAAGCGTAATTTATTAATTCAGATTCCGAATACAGATTCAAAACTGAAAAAAAGATCAGGCTTGTTGAAGAATTCAAGAAATCACCATTTTGACACATTGCGGACCAAATACAAGATATCTCGTTTTTTCGCTTGCCAACAGTGTGCTATACTTCGAAGTATTTATAACTCGAATGGACTGAATTTAAGTGTTAAACTTTATTCAACAAAATTGAACAAAACATTTGCGGTAACTTAAAAAGCTAACTTTGTAAAATGTTGTCCAGAAGTTTCTGAGATATAGAATGCCGAATTTCGGTGTTTCTCGTCATATATTTTTTCGGTCCTTAATGTGTTAAGATTTCTTGTCATTCAAATTTCCAGATTTCAATTTTTTAAACAAAATTAGTTTGTGAACACAATTCAGCTGAAAATCATAAATAAAAAGTAGAATTCGAGTCTTTTTCATCTAAAAAATCTGCACAAAATTTTATATTTTCTCAATGTATTGCTTGACAAGCGAATAAGCGAAAAACAAGAAATATTTCGAATTTGGTCCGCAATGTGTTAATATTGCAGTTTTTTTAAAGCCATATTTTATATTAAAACCATTCATTTGGTTCAAGTTTGCATCAAGGTTGCCGAAAAAAATTCTTTGTTTTTGAGAGAAAAAAAATCTGACTTTCCGTGATTTGACCCAAAAATTCTGTGATCGTTTTCTGTGATGCTATTTCCTTTAATTTCATTGGAAGTTCATGATATTTAAATGAGATCTTTTCAACATTTTAGTTAGGAAAAATCAATTAAGATCACCAACTTCACCATACTTTTCAAATTTAAAGGAAGAAATCTAAATTTTATATCGGCCAAAAAAATTTAAATTTTTGAAATCCATTCAAAATTAAAAAATTCTGAGAAATCTGTAAATATTTCAAAATTTTGTGTTCTGTGACGAAAATTTGCTCAAAATTCTGTGAAATTCCAGATTTTTCTGTGATCTCGGCAACCTTGGTTTGCATCGAGAAATTTGCTCTGAAAATCGGATAATTTTTAAATGTACTTTTTTTTCTTTAAAGGTTCAAATTTATTGAATTTGCAAAATAGTTTGAAAGATTGGGCTTCTTTGATTCGAGTCAAGAATAAGTTTTTTTTTAAGAAATGGAAGACTCGCCTAGAAAAAGCTTTATTTATGCCCAAATCAACTAAGTTTGATCTACCAAACTCTTCACCATCTTCACCAATCAGTCACCATGAGTTGGTTGTTCCTACGGCCCTGCTTCCGCTGATCTTTAAAATACTGTAAATGGTCGAAAATCTCAATAAAATTTAATGTGATTTTCAGTGGTTTACAGCATTTTGAAGTTAAGTGGAAGCCGCTATATTGGAATTCAAAGTTGCGTCAAATAGCGAAATTCTGTACGTCTCGGTGGTCGAGTGGTTAGCGTGCTAAGACGGTAATTGCTGGTCCACTGATGACATGGGTTCAATTCCCATCTCGGTACTGGGTGTTTAATGTTAATCTTAAGTTGTCCATGTAATTTATTCAGTCTGTAAAGCCTTAATCGGCTAAGACAATGTATGTCTTTAAAAAAAAACAAAAAAGAAAAAAAAAATGACTTCTTCTAGCTTAGCACTATCAGCCAATTCCCATATTGTGGAGGTGTTTAGTGATTTACAGGATTTCAAGTTTAGCGGAAGCTGCCAATTCGACTTCTTTTTTTTTTGGCCCTTTCACCCTATGTCAATGATGAGGTTTCAAGTGATTATCAGTAATATACAAAAATGAATAAAAAAAATTTCAAAATAGCGTCGGACAGCGAAATTCGACTTCTCGACTCTTTTCTTTACTGTCATTTAAAGCATAGAATAGAAAGGCGGAAGCTACCGTCTTGGATTAATGATTGCGTCAAGCAACAATTTTTTTCTACTACTAGTTGGGCCTTTTCACTCAATACTCATACTGTAGTGATTTCACGTATTTCAAGTATTTTTAAATATTTTTTTTTATTATCTTAACTCAAAAACAATACACATGACTTATTAAAAATGTGTAAAAATGGGAATTCCAATTTAAATATGTTTAATTTTAATCTAAGTTGGCATTTTGGCAAATTTATAGAAACTAAGTAGAATTATTTAAAGATGATGAAACTACTAGGTGGACAGATAAAAGCTCGAGCGCTTTGGGTAGAAGAAACGAATAGATGTTTGAAGATGTGATCTAGGGTATTGTTTTTATCGACAGTATTATACTACCTGTGTGATTCTTTTCCCAGCTACAGCTGGTTGTTTGAAGCAAGTGACGAAGAAGCCACATTGCTACCCACAACCAGCTCAGATGGGTCGAACACATGAGGTTGCGTCCGACAGGGCAATCTAGCCTGAGCGTGTTCGGTTTTGACATCTCGATCGAAAACTGTTACTAATTTCAATATGGTCGTATAATCAAGCAACAAATGGTTAAATCAAGAATCTTTTCATGATCATATGAAAAGAATTATAAAACTAGCTGAATATAAAATGCCATAATAAAACCATAATAAAACTTTTGAATACTAGTTAGTTTAATCTGCGTTACTTGGGAATGTTAAAAAAAAACGAACACACACATATAGGATCTCAGTGAAACTTCATGTTTCTTTGAAGAGATCTAATTTACTTAACTCTAAGGCGTACATCTTTCAAGGATATTATGGCTAGCATCTTACAAATGCTAAAACCACCAGTCCATAGAAAGAGTACTATGTGTGCCGTGATCGGGATTCGATCTCATGGACTCTGGCTTAGAAGACTGGAACGCTATCCTCTAGGCCACGGCCGGCGGCTAAAATGTTGTTTCAAAAAACGGTGCCGAAATCGAACCATGCTAAATTCAAACCATCCCCCTTAATCAAGAGGGCATATTAGATTTGCATGATTTTTTTCATTTTATTCTCTGCTTATCAAAATTCAATATATGGATCATAATGGAAAATTATTTAATCACACTGTGCCGAAGGCCCTAAAGCGCTAGAAGTATGCTTAATGAAATTAGAAAATGTAGTAACACTGCCACATTAAGCCAATACTTAAATGGTCGCAGAAATTTTATTCTAGCATCTTGCTGGAAAAAAAATACTCGGGCTAGTAAAACAAAACCAAATATCCTTCCATACATGACCGTTAAAATAAGGACATTTCGAGCCAAAATTGTGACGGTAGAACATTTTGAAAAACATTACTTAAGGGCAATAAGTGTGAGATATGGAATATGTGTCTTTGAAAGTGGATTTTTACTGTTTTCTTACACATGGTATCAGCGGTGATGAACTGGTTGCAAACTTTTATTTGCCCTTTCAAATTTTTACAATTGAAGCATAAACTGAGCTTATTCAGCTCACCCAGTCTTGCTGAAAAAATCACGCATACTCATATACCTTACAGATATCCCCGATATATCCCCAGATATATCAGTTGTGTGGCAGCGGCCTAAAGAATACTGCCACTGGGATACTGGTCCATGTCGTACGAGGCGACTTATCCAGTACTTCCCAGATACGTTTATCTCATATTTCTGTCTATTGGAAATCAATGAGGCTGTATCTGGGCGGGGGAGGAAAAAAGGTCAAGGTCAATTATTGCATGTAGAGTTCAGAAGTTTTTCAAGTTCAAAACATTGGAAGGAAATGTTTTGAATCTGAATCAGTTTTAAATTCTTGCTAGTATTTTTTGACTTTGTACGTATTTTCTCTTGAGAAGGGTATGCCAATAGTGCATATGTAGTACATGCATTTGCACAAGCTGTATTCTTCCATATTTTCTCGTTTTACCAATTTGGAATATGATTTTTCATTTAAAAAATCTCTTTGCTCTCCGAATAACTCCGTTCAATAAAATCTCTTCACAAGTGTTCAAATGTGAATCGCAAACGCGTCGATTACGGTCCCATTGCTTCTGAAATCATAGAAGAATATGATCTAAATTACATCAGTTATATCTGTTACGTCAAGCGCAAAATTAGTGTATTTTCCTTATAATGGACAAGTATTCAGTCCCTTCTATCTTTGGATTGGTAACAGAATATTGTGGAGGTAAATGTCCGTTCATATAAAGATATTTAATTTTTAAAATTGCGTCATGGTTATTCAATCATTGAAGCCGTACAAATATCGATTCCGTGGAAAAAAAAATTAAAAAAAAAATTCTTTTAGGTTGCCAAAAGGCCTCAATATTCCCTATTAAATCAAGTTTTTGATCAAAACTTGTATCGCATGTCGACAGTCATATCTGTTTCACCTAATATATGTCGCTTCTCTCGTATTGACACATGTTCCCTTAGCTTTAGAATGGTTATAGTGTAAAGAAGAGTCAAAGCTCCTTTAATATCGTACTCTGATATTTCGTATCATACGTCAATCCTGGTTCTGGAATCCACTGCTTCAGCTTCGTGCAGTGTTAATATCGCTTGTTTCAAATTTGGCGTCACAGAAGCTCATTGTAGTCGTCTAACCAGAGCGCTAACTGGTCAGTTAAATAAAAATATAAAAAATCAAGACTTTGTGTTCTGAATCTCCTGTATGGTTAAGCTATGATTCAGAGGTACTATTGTACCTATATTTACCTTCCACTTAGTGTGAACATGTCCCTCTTTGGCCGACTTCATTTTTTTTTTTTTTTTTGAATGTATGTCAGAATTTAACAAAGGAAGTTAAAAAAAAGTCCTTATTTCCAATATTTTGATTGAAAAAGCTTCATTGCTTAAAAATCCCTATGTGGACAGGCTAAATGCCAACTTTGCCATTATAAAATCGTTTATTTGCCCTCATTGTAGCATCCTGGTTAGAACATTTTCTGATCATTGCAAACTCAAATCTCCTGAATTTTGTAGTTGTGAATCAATAATGTATGATTCTTTTAGCTCATATCTGCCGTAATCTGGCAATCTGACGTATGCGCCAACATTACCGATTTGTGTTTTTTGCAGTTGAATGATAGATGATACCAAACTCGACCTAATAACATAAAAATATGTTCAGAAATGTTAAAAAATATCAACATAACATTATGAAAATAAAATGACGTATGCGCCATTTCTACTCAACGTGACGTAAGTTTAATAAAAAATATGTTTGCAACGCTTTGATTACGTCTCAAAGTAACAGTGAGTGTGAGGACCATAATAAAAGACAGCCTTTGTCTAATTCTTTAATTCTACGAATTAAAATAACTAGTGAATTACTAGTGCCAGCTTCAGGACTAATAGAAATGAGGGACAAAACCTTAATACCTTTGTACTTTATACTTGTAAAATGATTATTAATTTCAAAAGGTGTCAATGGCTTTGCCTATTCACGAGGAGGTTGGGAAGGGTGGACGGAGGTGGGTTTGGGTCATAATTAAGTCCTTGTGTTTCATATTTTTTGCATAATGAATATCGCGTTTTAGTGCGGACATACTTGGTGAATAGCTTTGCTTTCACCTGTTAGATTGTAAGCATATGAAATGCTTTTTGGAAACCTGAACCGGAAATATCAGGCTCGACCAGTCGGCGTTTAACGTCGCGTCGTGGCGAAGGCTGTGCTGCAGTATGAAGACTCTTTTCTTATCCAGGAAAGGTTCCAATACTCTTCAATAATTTAGTTCTCCTCACTGTGGAAATGTGATTCAAGCAATTAAATTCACATTTACATATTGTGAGGATCACATTATGCTTCCGTTTCCTGTTTTCCACAGATTCCAAATGCTTCGTTTCACGCTTTGTTAGTCAAGTCACCTGTTCTATTACCGGATTATCCTCAGGCTCACTCTCGCTCATGCTATCGTACACAGCTATAAACTCAAAATTTTTTGGTTCGGATACAGCTAAACCATCCACGAGCCGCGAATATTTCACTGATTGTGAAAGAAAATATCTGGAAATGGTTCGTCGCATGCTACGATGGATGTACGTCATTTGGTCTTGGAAACAGTGAAAAATAATAACTGTTTCCACAACAAAATGACGTTCTTAACATAACTTCCGTTAATAAACCTTTTTCCACAAATCATGTATTTGGCCATGCTTTGTCATCGTTTAAACTCATAGTGTACAGATATGATTATTGAAATTTGCTCGGAGGCTCAATAAAAAAACGTTTTTGCAAAAAGCTCCGTACTGAAAATTTTACTCGCTGGCGCATACGTCAGATTGCCAGATTACGGCAGATATATGCCTGTTTTTCGATTGCTAGAAAGCTTTTATGTACTCCCGCCTATCCTGATATAAGTGTATCTCATTCTAAGAATTTAAACTAAAATTACCCAATGTGGTTATAAGCTTCAATGCTTCAAAATTCCTACGTGGATCGGCTTTATGCCCTAAATATTTATTTATTTTCTAATCCTTTTATGGTTTTCAGGTTTCTCAGGTATATGATGAAATCTGTAAAAAAAAAGGCTAGGCACAATTTTCCCGTTTGTTTGGATAACGTGCCGCTATCAAGCCTACCCCTTTTCTGATACCTGATACCTGATCCCCGTGAATTTTTCAAGTTGGGTAAAAAAGATTTACTAATTTAAGTATAAAGTCCGCGTTCAAAAACCATAAACTATGCTTTTACCGAGAACTAGATCTTTCTTCTTAGAGGGCTTTGTCTGTAAAATAACTTCATAACAGTTATCTAACAAGGATTTAAAAAATTCTGTTAACTGTTCGCCATGGTTTGTAACCTATTAAAAACACTAGTTTAAATGAGCCGCCTGACAAAATTTGTAACACAACATAACTAGGGTGATTTGCCAATCGTTGTCCCCTTACCCATTGTTGCACAGATTGACTCAAATTGGCAATATTTCAGCTGTTTTTCAACTTTTTCCCAAAAATAAAACTGAATCATGTTAATTGGAATGTTAACTGGTGAAATCATGCTTTGGCGATATTTTCGGCTGTAATGAATGCATCTAACGACAGTTTTAATTTTTCTTGTTTTTTTTCACGCTATTTTTATGCTATTTGTTAAACAAAACCTTAAGATTCCTTCTTCGACAAATAAGGTTTTACGTCAGAACAAAAAATTTTTCGTATCAGTTTTCTTCATGAAACGTTTGCTGGACAATTTTAACACCATGATTTTGAAAAATAAAATTACGATCCATACACAACCAGAAAATATATTGGAAAGTGCAACAATTGGTCCGCTCAATCTCCTCCTGCCCCATTGTTGTACATAAGTCCGCTGCAAAATTTCTATGGAAATTTCAAATTTAATAATTTGTATACCTCCAAAAACATAGCATGGTTGTTTATACTGCCAAAAATAGCAAAAATTTTTTTTGAAAATTCAGAACTCAAAAAAAATAGTTCTGAATTAGCGCAACGTGTTTTGATTTGTACGGGAAATGAAAATTATCATTCCAAAATCACCAAAATCAATCACCAATGTATTAAAAGTTTAAAAAACTTAATTTTTCGATTTTCGAAATATTTTTTTTGGTTTTTTCAATACATTTATTGTGAACAAAAACCAATCCTAACTTGTACCCCAAGAATGATATTAGATGTGTTACAAAAAATTTAAAATTAATATTTTAAAATTTAAGAGTTTTTGATTGCTAATTTGAAAGCTGGTTAACCGTAAGATGAAAATAAAAAATCGCAATTAACTGCTTTGCATAGCAAATGAGTTTAATGATTTATATAACATTCGCAAAAACATGTCATGAAACTATTGAATGCTCCAACAAGCAATGCATTCCGATTTTGTTATAATATTTTTCGCGAAATACTTTTCTTCTTCTCATGCTGGCAAAAAAAGAAGCATAAGTTTTGTTAAAATCAATATCAAATCAAAGACAAACTTCATTTCTACCTTATTTGAATTTCGTGGAAGGTTTCATAAGCAAAAATTTCTTCTTCCACACAAATTTCCATACAAAATTGAACACGTTCTTTGATTACATGCAACTGAAAAAAGAACTCGGATTGTCTTTTAATATGACATGTTTTTTTGTTAAATACTGGATATTGGCGTTTAACTATTAGTTTTAGTAATTTCTGTGCTTTAATCAACTGTTTCCCACTCAGAATGTTTATATTCTATGCACTTAAATTCGTATGCATTAAGTAAAAATCGATAGACTTTCAAATGAGTCCTAAAGCAATTATCTTATAAAATCACATTTTCTTCATAGGGGTAAAAGGGGGCAAAACCGACCGTGTCCTTTTATCCATTCACCTATAAATAGGCACTTCAAAAAAAGATTTAGATACCTTTCATGAAATTTCAATAACACAAAATTTTATGTTGGTAGAACATATAAAGAAAAAAGCTCTATACTGGGAAAATAACACTTTACTCAGATGGCTCCGGTTGAATTCAGAGTCATATTTGAGTTTCTGAGGAAATTTCACGTGTGATAAATGCGATTCCAGATACTCAAACCAGCGGCTTAGTGTTTTTTTTGTTTGATTTTGGGTCCGAATTTTCTTATTGAGCTTTGGACGCTTTATATGGAAGACCCCCCTAAAGAGGGGCCGTCTCCAAATTTGATTTCATTTGAACTAAAAGTTCACATAATAAACTTCCGTAACAAATATCAGCCTCTTTGAACACATGGTAGCTGAGCCTTATGAAGATTTTCGAAATGTGCAACAATTGGAAAAAATCGGACAGCATTAAGTACAAAATAAAATTTGCATGTGCAACTATTGGGCACAGACAAGCTATTTTAAATGATTTTTTAAATTTTTACTTCACTTTTTTTGAACATTTGAACTTTTGGATGTTGTTGACCAATCCTGTATGAGTGCAATCGACAAAACAATCGAGTGAATTCGGTTGAAATGACTGAAATACAGCATAAAAACCAAAATATTGTGCTTAGCTGTTCAACGATTGGCAAATCACCCTACCCGCTGTAAAAATCCCATGATTGCTCACAGAAAACCGAACCTCAAGAATATGTGGGGGCGACTTAGTCAGCAGCAGCACCCACTTATCGAGGCGTACTTACAAAGCGCTGCCCATGCGCGTAAAGCGTCGCGCTCCTCGCTCTCGTCCATCAAGTCCGTCAAGTCGATCAATGCAACGGCGTCGCCGCTGCCGCTGCCACTATCTTCATTCCAGATGTTCAAGTATGCAACTAAATTATCTAGCACCAGAAATGCCATTCCCATCCCATTCAGTCAGACATGCATTCATTCAAACCTAGGGAGAGCTTACGCTAACGCTTGGGTCTCTAAAGTTAAGTCCAACTTAAACCCACCACCTCAAGAGTGGTTGATATTATTGTTGCGTCTCTCTCAAGCAAGGCTCAAGAACCCCATTCAACGCACAAACCGGTCTTAAGGTTCTTTTTGAAGTGCATTCCACTTGATACAGGCTCTCTCACCTGAAAAGTTGAATTTTGAACAGTTGGTTGTTTACGTTGAGAAACTCACCACAGACATTGCCGCCGTCAGGCGGCACGACGCCGGACCGTCGCCGGCATCTAAAATTTAACACCGGACGTCGCGGCGGCATCGTCGTCGCGTTTTTAGTAGCGTTCTTGCGCATACCGCGCGTACGCCTCACAGTCGACTAGTGGCGGTCGTTGCTGTAGGACACGATTTGTGGTGACACGCGATCATCGATAGTTTAGTGGGTTTCAATTCGCATTCTAGGTTTGTTTTTGGAGGTGAGCAACTTGCTGTGAACGAGAGGTTCCGGATTGTGGGTTAGGTTTGGCGCCGAGTCCGTTGGAAGTGATGGTGGGGTCCGATTAGTGAGTTCTGATTGGTTTCGATCAAGCGTGACAGTTGTTCTAGATTCTTGGTGATTCGATCGAGAACTTTTTTAAGGTTTTCATCATAACATCAACTGAAGTGAGTTTTTTTTTCGGCTAATTCATGAGTGAGATCAGAAAACATTGGAGTGAAAACTAGCTGCCGATGTTGTGATTTCCGATAATTATGCTCGCCCAGGCTTGAGTGAAGAATAAATCGAAAGTAAAGCGGCAGCCAGCAGCAAAGAAGCAAAAGCAGCAGAAAATGCAGCACGCTATTGTGGCTACTGGGGAGTGAGAAGAAGTATGAACGACCTCGAAATTGAAATTTTGAGGCGGTAAGCCTTCATCAACAACTACGGCAGCCGGAGTTAAGTCCAGTGATCGTGTCTACGATAGGCTTCAATGATCGCCGCCACCGCGCGTTTTGAAAGTTTTTCCTTTCATCTTGTTGTCGGTTTTGCTGAAGCGTGGTAGTGAAATGCGCTGAAAACCGAAGATTTTGTGTGATCGAAAAAGATTTTCCTCAACACGGACCCGGAGCCCTTCCAAATTTCGCGTGCCTCAGTTCGTAGCTAGAAGAAGCTTCCGAAACCTATCGCCTATCGCCGGAAAAGTCCATGTCTAAGAAGTGAAGAAGTACCTTGACTGTAGTCGGATGCTGCCAACTAGCTTAGTTCAGAGTGATCAGTGAGTGATTATCTTCGTCGATCATCGACAGGACAGGTAATCTCCTACGCCTCCTCTCGATCGCGCTCGGTTGAACTCGATTTGATGCAACACGCGATCCGACCCTGAGACGTCAGCGCGGATCTTGCGCATGGCGCAAAAGACCGCGAAGCGCGCCCGGTAGAAACTCGTGACTAAAACCCAACAACGATCAATCGAACAACCCAAGAGAGGTAAAAAACCGTTTCTAAGCTGCCGCCGACGATCGACGACAGTCAACTATACTTTTGCTTAGCTGTGATCGACCGACAGACGGACTAATTCGATGGTTCAGTGAGATCGAAACCGATCCCCCGCAAACGAAAGTGAAAAACCCCAACCTAGGTCTAGTAGTAGTTTCCAACAATGATGACGGGAACCGTAATTTTGTCGGAAAAGTAGTCAACTTCGGACTCTTCTCTACTTCCAAAACCGTTTTGACCTTCAAAACCCCGCGATGAAGACCGGAGGTCTCAATGGGTCCTCCTCAGCTGGACCACCAAGTCTTCTGCTAGGGGTCCCAGACTCCTTTCAACTGACCACCAATGGGGGTGGAGGGGGCTCCACCGCCATTTCTAGTGCTCCGGAATCGGCACCGGGATCGCCACCGGCAACCTCGACAACAAATGGCACCGGGACCGGGATCTGGGGCGATATTCCCACGGGAAGTTCGGGGTCAATCGGAGGCGATGTCCCATCGCTGTCGTCGCTGTCGCGACTGAATAGTATGGAATGCTGGGACTACACCATCGAGCTGGAGTGTCTACGGGGACCGGAAGGTAGGTTTTCGGTTGGGGCGATCCCAAGCCCTTTGATTTGGAAGGGCGATAAGCGAAAGCTGCGACTATAAATTGAAAGCTCACTGTGGTGCTCGATCGATATTTTGAAGCGAATTGCCCTAAAAGTTCCCAGACTTGATTGCTATTTAAGTTCAAATTAACAGTTCAATTTTTTACCTAAATTTGTTTCCAGCTGATGATTTATAAAACTTTTTTCTTGATCTTGAAAATTGTATTTCGACTTCCATTCTCCCAAACTCGTTCCGTTTTTTTATTCTCAATGTCTTTGAAAATTTTTGTGTTGTAAAATTTAAGTTCATTTGACTTTGGCGATGAATTATATGATTTTTGAAGCGTAAAAATATTGATTTTTTATTAGGCGACAGCCCTGTTAGTAATTTGATAAACATTTTTTAGCATAGCCATGTAAATATTTTACATTTTTTATAGGGAATATTTGATATTTTTTATGTACACCGGTTACGAGATATAAATAGGGTTGCAGAAAAAATCGTTGTTTTAGCTTAGCTTAGCTTGATCAACTACTCACATCCACCTTAAGTCATTGAACCCGAAATGCCACTTCAAACTATTACTGAAACTTATTTGATAATACTTAATACTTAAACATTTTGGATTCCATAACCGCAAGCGTGGCTAAGTAGAACGAATTCCACATCTCCATCAGGCCACATCAGGCCATCAATTTTGTCCAGAGGTCAAAATAATCGTGTCTGGGATTGACAGCATATTCTCAAAGAACAAAACTGATGCTCTCTCTTTATACATCAATAACGGCGCCGGCCACGTCCTAGTAGTCAATTGATAGAGAGGAAAATAAGAGAAAAGGATGAAAGAAATCAAACTTATGCTTTAGGACCGAGGTCACCTCTGCATCATAGCAAAACAATTTTGGTGCGGATGTGGGAAAAAGGGATATGATCGGGAAACACTTTCGATAAGTGTAAAGATCTTATTTTCGAAACCCATTTCCCTATGCTTCTATTGTTCACTATAAAGATCTTTTTTTTTTAATCCAAAAAGAATGTGATTGGCAATGTTGTGACACTAATAAAATAAATGCAATGATATTTATTTTAAAAATAAATAGGTGCTTGTTTTTTTCATGAATAATTAAATGCGCTGTTCTTTTTAAGTTCGTTGACGTGTAACTAACATATGCCTCAATTAAAAAATCATTTTTCTTATGGCCTATTCTTTTTTCATTTAATGTATAAAGAATTTTTTTTTTATTTATTGGTTTTCAAGTGAATATCAACTTTCAGTTATTTCTGGTACTCGTTGGATTTTTCGTTTTGAAAACTCTACAGAAAAATATTACTAATTTAATGTTTTTTTTTGCAACTTTTCAACCTCATCTAATGCGACGCCTGAGACTTTGAAGTCCACTAACATGAAAGTTAAATCAAATTTATAGTAAATTTTAGCAGATTTTTAATTTTCTTGCCTATTCATGCGAATATTGATGAAAAGTTAATGAACTTAATTATACAGTTTGACTTCTGATAACGATTCTACCGAGTAATGTTTGATAGCGTATTTTATTCATCTTGAAACGATTTATAGTAAACATTTTAATAATATTAGAAATTTTGAAAATTATTATCATTTAAAAAAATAATGCTTAAAAAAAATTAAAAGCACTAGGTTCAAGGGCAAAAAGAAATATTCTTAACATGATTAATTTTTTTTTTAAAAACAATCTTGAATCGAACCAATTTAAATATGGCAGCATATGTAAGCTAAACAAAATGTCCATTGTAAACTAAGGAAAATGATAAAAAAAAACCAACACTTATCTTAATGAGTCCTCCAAAGGTTACCGTCTTTCACTTAGGGAGATGATCCTGGGCCAGTCCGGAAGGCCTAGCGCTAGTCCTTTTGACTCAGTTTAGCATAAATCTCAATTCTTCAATTCACTTCTCGGAGTTAAAATTTGCAACCGCATAAACAGTCACAGCCTACCAAGTCCGGTTGCCAAAAAAATCGTTGTTTTAGCAAAAAACCATTCTGACTTTCTGTTAGTCAATCCAAAATTTCTGTTATGGTTTTTGTGAAGGAAGTAGCTAAAATTTCTCAAAAAATACATGAAAAAATTTACATTGAAAAAATCTTGTTTCTCTAAAACGAAGTAATTAATCTGAAACTTACGTTGATATTAAAATTTTAATTTTGAAACACAAAGAAAATTTATAAAATCTGTAAAATCGACGAGTATTTTCAAAAATCTTTGTTCTGAGACACAGATTTTGCGATGTAAATTTGCTCAAAACTCTGTAAAATTCTAGACTTTTTGTGATTTCGACAACCTTGATCAAAAGCCGCAGAATCAAGTATATCCAGGGATCGATTGTCCATATTCTTAAAATTCTTAATTCTTATTCTTGAAAAATAGGAGAGAGCTTCAAAACAATGAATAAACCCTTCAATTAAAAAAAAAATCGCCCGATTTTGAAGCGGGAGTAGAATTTTAATACAGGCAAATTTGTACATCATTTTCTTTTTTGGATTCGGAGGAGTTGAAAAGTTTTATAGACACCATTCCCGGTCTAGGAAACAGCTAAATCATCAAATTTAACGTTGATCGTTTCAATAGTTTTTAAAAATTGTTCGAAATGTGTCATATTTTTATAATTTTCGTATGGGAGAATCCCCCTCTTTCAAGTCAGAACAGACAGACAGACAAACATTCATTTTTATATATATAAATATTCAAAATAGTAGTTTTAAAAAACGATGATCCTTAACCTTAAGCTAACGTTTTAAAATGTATGAATTTTTGAATTGTTTGAAAATTTTCGAAAAAATAGGGATTATCTTGAAAAAGACTCACCATAATTCCTAAACATATATGTGAGAGTAAAGTAGAAGATTTTTTTTTAATTCAATTTTTTCTCGAATCAAACCGTACCTAAGCGTTTAAAAATTGATGATCATTATTCCATTATTTCCCAAAAAAATCGTTCTTGAACACGAAAACTAATTCTTTTCAAAAAAGAATTTGAGTTTTTTTTCTAAATTTAATTAAGCAAATAATGGTTATAAACCCGGAAAGAGATACGTGATATTTTTGGGCATCCTGGTCTGATTAGGCTCATCTTGAATTCTTCATTGAACTCATTAAAAAAACTGAAATAATCGATAATCTAAGCAAAAAGCGATATTTGTCAGCATTCTTTAGTAAGATTAACGGTGAAAGATACGCGGATACACCTTAGATGTTTCACTGAAACCTTGAATTTTTGGTTATTGGTTAGCTTTTTCAAAATTACTCTTGGATATTTCATAAACTATCCAACATCATTTGAAAAAATTGACAAATCTTCTATTGTATGAATTTTAAAAATAAATATTCGGCCTATTCGTCGTATTCTGCCGAATACTTAGCTCGACGGCTTAATGGTTTTTTGGTGGTCTCGGCGCCGAATATTCGGTACATCTCTGCAACATTCATACATACATGTTAATGAGGCAGCTGACTTTTTGCTGCCATATGATTTTTCGATGCCGTTTGGGTCACCAAGCATCAGTGTGAAATTTGGGATGATTTGAATGATTCCTGAGTTAGCGCAATGCGTTCCAATTTTGTATGGATATTTGTATGAAAGAAGAAATTTTTGCACATTGAATCATCCAGAAAGTTCAAATAAGCTTGAAATGAAGTTGGTCTTTGATTTTTTGTTTTCACTATTTTTAAGCTTCTTTTTTTTGCCAACATGACAAACAGCTAAGCATTTCATGAAACAAGTTATGATCATTTAAAAAAAATCTGAATCGATTGAAAAGTATTTAAAATAGGCAGACTTTGCTTGCTAGAGCTTTTAATAATTTCATAAAATGCTTTTACAAAGGTTATATAAATCAATAAATTCCCAGGATATGCGAAGTATTTCTTGAGATTTTTTATTCTTATCCTACGGTTACACAGCTTTCAAATAAGCAGTAGAAAACACTAAAATTAAAAAAAAAAATTGGAAAAAAATAGTAAGGCATCGAATATCTTTTCTAGGGTATATCAAATTTATGTTTAAAATAAAAGTTATCTAAGTATTGTATCCAAATTTTGCAAGTAAGTATGAAACTCATTCACGATTAAAGCAACATTAAATTAGAATAGATAGGTATAAACATCCAACGGTTATTTAAGGTCTCATGTATTGTAGAGGCTGAACATTTTCTCAAAAGTTTCAAATATGGACTTTGGAAGCATCGATAAGAACTCAAATTTAATGCTGAGTAGGATGCTATGATTGAGGTAAACGAAGCTGAATAAGATTTAAAAAAACTGTTTTATGGAACTTTTGATTATTTGGGATTAACATTTCGCCAAATGGTGGTGATGGACAAAATTAAAAAAAAAACGAACACACACAAATAAGATCTCATCGAAACTTCATGTTTCCTTAAAGTGATTTGAACTCTACTTAATACTAAAGCGTTCATCTTTCAAGGATATAATGGCTATCACCTTACTAATGCTAATACCACCAGCTCGCAAAAAGAGTACTATGTATGCCTTGACTGAGAATCGATTTTTTTTTTGTTTCGATTATAGTCGTTTTACCATCTTTATGGCATTCGCGACTTTATCAACGTTACAGTTGGCGGATCGTTATTGAAAAACTTATCCGGTACAACTGTGCTCGAACTCGCGGACATCGGCTCAGGAGACAACAGACTTGCCAACTGAGCTATATCACAAGCCCACTGAGAATCGATCTCATGACCTTTTGCTTAAAAGACTTGAGGCCTACTATGCCAACCGTGGCCTGCTATCATCATATGCTAACAAACCGGGAAAAAACTGGAATGTCGAATCAATACCGGAAAAATTTGGATTTAAATTCCATGGAAATAATGCGTAAAATCTCGGGATTTCTTAAAAAATAGAATTTTATTTAACTAAACATATATTTCAGCGCTCTGAAGTGCTCTAGTGCCATGTCCAGAATATTTTAAATTTATTATGTATGCGATAATTAAACATTGTGAAAAAGATACCTAATAACTGGAATTATTCTACATTGGTCTGGAATCAATGATTTTTAAAACTTTATCAAGTGCCTTTTTTTCAGAAAAATTATGTCAGGTGAGTCGAAACTTGAAAAATGAGCAGAAATTTATCTTACATTATTTCAAATGCACATGGAACAATTTCGAAGAGTCGAACCAAAAAGTCGAATAAATTTGTGAACGAATAAAGATTATTTGTTAATAAAAGATAGTGAAATTGATAATAAAAATACATTCACGCAATTCAGCTCACCTGCAGATCAACGTATATTTGAATTGATTTATTGATGCATATATGGGCTGATATGGGCGATATCTTAAAATTGTCTTAAATATAGTTGCCTTCTGAAATATAAAACACACTGCTTTTTCATTGTTTGAACACTGGAGCTTAAACCAATAATATTATTAATGCTGTTAACTTCGCTCATAAATCGGAATGTTGGCTCGATGCGACTGTAATTTGTTCTTCGATTTTCAAAAGCGTCTACGTTGTCTAAGAGTCGAGGTACTGGAATTGGCCGTCAATCGGGAACTCAAAAACGTCGAATTCACGATATCTCGATCTATTTTTAAAAGAATAAAAAATCGTTGATGATACTTATGAAAAGATTTACAAATATCTCATTATCAAAGGTTTAAAGAAAAATGGAATACCTACTTGATTGCAAATGATTTTTTTTTACAAAAATTTACTCATTTTCGGCGGTTTTCAGAAGAGATTACGAAAAGCATCATTACTTCTTACTTCTAAAAAAATTAAATTTTCAAAAATCAAAACTTTTTGGTTTGTGTTATAAGTATGTACTATACAAACTGAAATTAAAAATAAAACTATTGAAAAAATTGTGAAAAAAAATCAAATTACTGTTAAGTAGCAAAACCTTGAGGGACGTAAGTTATATGGTTTCGAAAATATTTATTTTAATATTAACTCAATATTTAACTATTGGCAAAGATATTATATTCTATCAAGATACCCGGCTGCATAGATTTTCGAATAAGTAGTCTGGGACATCGATACGTTTGTTTACGGTGCTGCCACTCGGCGAAAAAGTCTTCAAGCTTTAAACTTGCATGCAAGTTGAAAAACGAGCAAGTTTTTCATGCGACCAACAAAACTACGTACCTAAACATTAAAAAAAATAAACGTTACTTTACCCAAACAAGAGTTTTGTGAAAAGAAACTTTGGCTCAGGTTTTTTCTCTTTTTGCTCGATTCGTTGGATGGAATAGATTTCTTTCGGCTGTCCTTTAAAGCAAGGCATCGGTGAACACTGAGTTTGTCAAAAGGGCAGATTCTGGAGAAAATTAATATCAAATAATTTCAAATTTCGTTTTATTTCGAACATTTTCTCGTTTCACTGAACATACATAATTGAAGAACTAAGGAAGTAGTGCATACGGTTCTAGGGATCATTTAAAGCAGATGTTCCTGCAGATGGATTTTCATTGATGATTGATCATGTTGAGATAGGCAGCTCAAATTTGCAAACAAAAATCAAATTTATTATAATGGAATAAATGGGAAAGCTGCAGTTCGGCGGAAAACGAATCCTTTGGTGGCTTATTTTAGTATCGATTCGTTTTTCTTTGAGCTTTTTTATAATCACCGATAAGTTCTTTTAGCTGTTTTGTTATCATTTTTGAGGTTATTTAGAGCAGGGACGGCATGAACATTCGGAAGCAGTCCTGCATTTAGAATGATGTTCCCGGAAAGGGTCGTCGTCTCGTTCTGTTGGCTCCTGAAAAACAAAATCAAATTTTCAGATTAAAAACCATAAATCTTTTAAAAGTTCGAATCTCACTTCAAACCATTGCAATTGCCATAGTCCCAGAAGTAGTTCTCGGTGATCATGTTCTTGAAGTCCTGCAAAGCGTTTTTGCCTCGCAGGATGATTTTGTCCCACAGGACCTGATTGACCTCGTTCTGTTCCGTCTGGTATTCGGCCGTCAGACACAAGAATAGCTGCTTCACACTCCAGTTGAACAATCTATTGAGATCGAACGTCAGGAAGTCCAGATAATTCTTTTCCCAAGAAGCGCTGAAGTCCGCAACGTTGCTGAGAGATTTCATCGAATCACTCCCACACGAAAAAATGAATCATGAAGCTTTCAACGATTGTGGTGTAAACAAAAACTCCAAAGCATGCTGTTAAAATTTTCGAATTAATGGTTAAAGCCTTATTCGTTAATATTATTTTGGCGCTAGTGTTTTGTCCCCAAAATTTCTCAGAAGCCGATAGTATTTGCTATTGGGAATCTAGAATGCATGAAATTTGGTGGCTACCGTGTTATTCCGTTCAGCAATGAATGTCCAAAAGATGAAACAAGATACCAAGTTTTTCTGGGATTCTGTAATTACAGATCATAAGTTTATGATTTACGGAATCACGTTTGAATGTTTTGATATCATCTGCAATAAGAATTTTAACAAAAAAAAATCAGAATTTGAATAGGCAAAATTCTTTCTGAGAAATGCATTTAAATTTCGATTAATAATCTAAATTAAAACTTCGGATTGTATATTTTCACTTCGGATTGAAAATTCAGATTCAGATTAGGCTCAAAAACACTTCAGTACTATAGATGAGAATCTAAATCAAATTTCTGAATGCTTGATAAGAATAAGATTCATCGGAATCAATAGTTTGAGCATCAGAATCAAAAATAAAAATTTGAGTTCTGCAACCAAATTCAAAATTAATTTCTTATTTATGGTTCAGTATTTCAATACCAAATTAATCGTTCGTGATTCTTATTTAAAATTTCAGTAAACAGAGCGCAATAGTTTTATTGGACAGGATGAGGACAAAAAAAAACTAATTTTCAATCGGAACTTAAACCTGAAACTTTGAAAGTATCACAATCCCAATTTTTGCTCCGTGAAATGTGTCCTTTGCATTTCAATATTTATTTTCTTTAAAAATATTAACAAATATTACCGTAATATGAATAAATTTTATGGCTTCTCTCACTTTTACGTTCAATTTTCCAAAAATATGTTCTTTTGGTAAAAAAAAAACTCGTCAAACATTATCTTTTGTTTATTTTCGAACCGGAAACACGAATGAAGTTTCTGTCAATTAACAGCATTTTTTGTGATCAATTTTGATTTTGTGAAAGAAAACATTGATTATGATTTTTTTCCATACAAACATCCGTCCAAGAAAGAATGGAATCATCTGTTGGAGGATAATGAACCTTATTTTAAACCCGGCTCCATTTATGATCACGTTAATCGATTATGACGAAACTTGGCCAGGTACTAGTTCATTGATTTTAAATCTTTGGACCAAATTTCAAGATTTGTCAATGAAAAATGTTAAAGATACAGCGAATTTAGTGAAGCAATCTTAAAATTTACACGAGAATAGCTGTATTTTTTTTTCGAGTCATATCACAGTCAGAGTGCACTGCTTCACGCTACCAAATACTTTTTTTAACACAACTTTATGTACATATGTATTTTCGTCGTTTTGAGGATGTTGTTGATATCTTCTTCAGGAAAAGTTTGTTTTTTTTTTAATTTAAAACAGCTATAATTTGAATTGAGTTTCGAGAATCTATTGAAAATGATTCCCACCTTTCAATTTCAAATTCGATTCACTTCATCAGCAACATTTGTTTGCAATTGGGGTACCCCAATTTAAAATCCCTCAATACGGATATCTAGCAATACTGCTGTTCAGCGAAACTGGTTTCAATTCTGTAAACCCACTCCACCCAACGTTATGCTCCATCAAAGGAAGCATTCAAGTACACACATGCAGCATCCATTGATGGTGCATCTCGTTAAAAAGAGGAAAAAGCGAGAATCTTTGACCTCCACAATTCCGGTTGAGCTTTTTCTTATTTTTTTTCCCTCGACTCCTACAGTTGTGAACCCTTTTTATTGTTTTTGTTTCTGTTTATCATCCCTCGGAACCACTTTATAGCGAAAGGGAAGTGTAGAATCTTGTCCGGTGCGCATGGTTCGAAAACCTTGCTCAGGTGGGATTTTTTTATGCTTTCGCAGAACCCAACCAGAAGGTTCCAAACGAGAAGGTAGCAGCAAGGTTCAACGCGCTTTCTGTCTGATTCATCTCCGCCTGATGCGCGGTTTTGATACGGCTCATCAACCGCAGAATATGTATGCGTTGTTGGGTTTGTTTATTTATTTTTTTTTCTCCCCTATAAAATTTCAACCCATGTTGTGTTTGTTTGCTTTTGAATCCAGGTTGTTGGTAGCTTCCAGTAGAATTCTCATTTCGATTTCCCGGACCAATGGCGTCGAAATTTCGTCGTGTCGTCTGAAACCAGTCAGAGTGGTCGCAGTTAATGAAACCGAGTTGTTACTAATTTGGGACCGGAAATAGGCATAATTATTGGAATTGTAGCCGGGGTCCGGATTGAAACAGCCGCCGCTGCCGGTCATTTGTGCCGGATTGGCCGGTACAAATTGTGCCATGCCGAAACCGGAATATCTTTTTCATATTTGCCTTTGCGTTCAATTCGTCAACTCGACAAGGTATTGCTTCCGGAATCAAGACGGTGGCAGCGATGACTTCGAAGTTGTTTAATAAGGGTATGGATCGTAAAAATTTCTCTTCTACTTTCCGAGGCACCGAAACCCTGGGGGCAACCTGACCTGATCCGGACTGGCCAATTCCCAAGTCGTCGATGGGATGGAGGTGATTAATTGGCGAATAATTTAGTCGAACCTCGAGGCAGATTTAAACCACCGAAAGAAAGACCCGGAATGCACCCGACTTGATGGTGATGAGGTTGTAAACTTGACCTTGTTTCCTTTGGGTCAGATCACAGCTCGAGGCCAGAAAATAAACATAACCTCGGTCGGAACGGGATATTGCCAACAACAGTCAGTGGCCAAAACCATACGTTTCTCATTATTGGCGTGGCGCCAAGCCAAACATAACCAACCATAGCATTGCCCGACATGGATTTGGTGAAATGTGTTATTTCCTCAATTTCGCAACGGTTTGGCAATCCGCGAGAATCGGTGGCTTTCAGCTAAATGAATTTAACATAACCGTTTGCGTCTAATTTCCGGTACGAAATAGATTTCGACGATTTGGGAAATGCCATCTGGCGTGCGAAGCACTTGTTCCAAATTTTGCATAAGTAATGACAGCTTGAATCAAAAGTGTCCTTCAAATAAAATTTTTATGAAAAAATCTTAGTTATAGACAAAAGGTTAAACAGCAAAAGCTTTAAAGTTTAGTTCAAGTACATTCAAAATCAAATTTTCCTAAATAAAAAATATTTTTAGAATCGATTTTAGAACACCTTGAATATTGATAGTTTTACATTCTTGTATCTTGCATTCCCGCGTAAATCTTTTCAATGACCATATAAAAAATCTGTCATTGTTGAAAATTTTATTTGTTTTCTTAAAAATTTAAATTGTTGGCTTTTTTTGCTCTCTAAACTAGTAAAATAAAAGAAATTTTAAAGTATTTACCAAAAATGAACAACTGTTGTTCCGGAAAATTATAAAAAATTGAGAAAACAATCATTTAGAATATCCAAAATATCAAAAAATTCAAAAGACTAAAATTTTTCAAAAAAAAAGAAAATTCTTAATTTTACTCAATTTGAAATTTCAATTTTTTCATCGAAACACATCAGGAGATATTGAAACGTATTTTAAGCTTCTAATAATCCGTTCATGATTATTTTGATAAAACTTGTTGAAAAAAGTTCGTTTTTGAACGCAAAAATCAATAACCGGGCCGGACCTTTCCAAATTGTATAGGAAATATCCGTGCAAGTCTGGATAAAACCCGGCAATCTGTTGAGCTTATCCTTGAAAACACAAAGTTGCACCTTAAAGATATTTGAATTTTTACGATGATTCAATTCAATTCAATTCAATTCAATAAGACAAACTGTTATAGTAGAAACCATAAATACAAAAAGAACCTATTGGTAATGCAAAACTCTTGTTCCGGGATATTATCAAAAATTAGAAAATAGTATAAAAAGGAAGAAAAAAACAAAATCAATGAAAAGCTTAGAAAAAATCTAAAATACATACATCTAAAATTTCTTAAAAGTCAAAACACTGAACATTGAAAATAATGAAAATTTTGAAGTGTTATACATTGGAAAGTGCGAAAATATCCAGAATGTCTAGAGTTTCATAATTTAAAAACGATACATTAAACTGTCTGGCGTAGAAACGGGGAGGGGGGGAGTGGTTGAGATGGCTTAATCCCCCCCCCCCTATAAGAGTCCAGGGAAAAAAGCAAGGTATTCTACTCTACACTCGAAATTTTAAATTTTTATCAAAATTTGGATGATTCAGTAAGGTTTTTTTATTGATAGTAGCAAATTTCAGGGTGGCCACCCATTCGGGAAAAACGGGAAAAGCGGGAAAAAGACGGGATTTGAAATCCAACGGGAAAAAAGCGGGAAAAACCGGGAATTTTTCGAAAAGTCGGGAATTTTCGGCTCAGTGAAAGTCTGTTCAATGAAATTTTATCGAAACAGGTCAAAACAAGTTGAAATAGATTGACAGTTGATCACCAGTCTCTTTCCAATTGAATTCGACCGATTTCAACCAGGTCGAAACGAATCCTCCTGCCGAGCTGGATGGGTTTCGATTAGTTTGAACTTGTTTCATTGAACAACAAAAGGATGTTCCCGAACAGCCAGATTGCTTATTGAATAGATATTTGAAGAACAAAATTAAGCTATTTGATTCCACACGGTATTGCTATCTATTTTTTTGAATGAAGTTTTCAATTTACTACAGAATTGCAGCGAGTTGGTATTAGGATTTGACGAAACGTTAAATAAGATTGTGCAGAAGCAACAAACTAGTATTGGTGTGCGCTTCTGGAATCAAAACACAAACCTAGTTGAAGCAAGGTATATTGGTTCTACATTCTAATCGTCGACGCGGTCGAATGACGCTCTGAATGGCGTGAAACTAGATGGTCCAGCAGTAATTTGGAAAATGCTCAAGCAACTAACTAGCGAGGTTCAAGAACTTTCGAATCCGGCGTACGAGATTCTCACCATTGGGAGCTGTGGACTTCACACTGTACATGAAGCGTCCAAAAAGGGACTGAGGACTGGAATTTGGGTGAATTTTTGAGGACGTTGTATAGCCTGTTCAAAAACATTCCACTTAGAAGGGCAGATTATATTGCAGTAACGGGTTCAATTATATTTCCGTTAAAATTTTGTGACGTTCGCTGGGTGAAAAATAAACGCGTTGCAGAACGTGCTGCCAAAATACTACCGTCTCAAACGTTTCGTCGAAGAGGTAAAAAAACAAGAGGAGAAAAAGATTAAGGAAACTATCCAAATTTTAAGCGGACTTTTCCATCGATTTCCCGGTTGAAGGTATTCGACATTGTTGCTAAAGCTGTAGATGATAATTTCTGGGACCAAAAATGAGTTTTTTTTTTGTTACGGCCGCTTCGACTATTGAGTCCTTTTTACGCGAGTATCAGAAAGAAGCACCGATGGTTCCGTTTCTCTTCGATGATTAACCGGGCTTGTAAGCATTGATGGAGAAAGTTGTAAAGCCTGAACGACTAAACGTAAAATCCAAAACACTTATTGGAATTATACTCTCAGAAATAAATCTTCTACCTCCTGGAAGCGTAGAAATTGGATTCTCAACTAAATCGGCAATTAAGAAAGCAAAAGAGTCTGGTCATGTTCCCGAGAAGGATAACCTTGTATTCAGAAACAGCTGTCGTTCGTTTTACTGTGGATTTTTGAATAAAATGGCTGTATCATCTCCCTTGACTTATCCCATCACTCAGTATTTATCGTGCGTTAATCCCGATGTGATTGCACACTATCCATATATTGTCAAAAAACGTTTAGACCTGTGTCTAGAAGTACTTGTTGACAAGCAACACTCAAGTAGAGCTTGTGCCGATAAAATTAAGGACGGATTCGGACAATTATGTGCAATACCTAATGAAAACATCATTTCGAGATATCGAAGAAAAACACAACCATTGGACATTTTTTGGATGGAACTTATTGGCGAACCGAAGAAGGAGTTCTTCAATTTGACCTTATTGAAGAAAATTCTAATTTTGTCTCACGGCAACGTGACGATGGAAAGAGGCTTTTCCGTTAACGCGAAATGCCTAGTCGAAAACCGTAACGAAATCGTTGATCCAGTATGCGCAATTCTCACTCGAGAGGAGGAGGAAAATCTGAAAAAAAACTATCATTTTCATCATCACAAACATTTTTCAATACATAAACCCTTTTTCTTTTGTTTAACATTTTTGGATCGAGTGACATAGTTTAAATTTTTTTTTTTAAATCCTGCTTATCAATCTAATTATTTTTAGGTTAATTAATAAACATTACTGAAACAAAAACCATTTCAAGATCATTTACCACTAATCGATTTTCGTTTATATGGTTTAAAAAATGAATATTCGGAATTTTGTTTTGTTTTCTGTTGTATAAAACCGGGAATTTCGTGAGACCATGCGGGAAAAAAACGGGAAAAATGCGGGAAATCAAAAATTAATTTTGAGTGGCCACCCTGAAATTTGATCCAGAACTGATGTCAAAATCTCGAAAACAAGTCCTAAATTCAAAATTCTTCTAAAGTAAAAAACAATACTTATTGATAGAAATTCTTTTCTGAATCTGGATATTGAATTTTCAACGAGATTAACCTTCTTTCAGAGGGTCTGGTTCCCAACTATCAACATTTTACTGCTATTTTCATATTTCGGATACTGTATCACAATCCGGATTCTTCATTTCCATTTTAGGAATTATGTTCGTTAAGTTATGTCGTGAAACAGAATAACATAAACATAAAAATAAAATCTTCATTAGAAACAAAAAATTGTATTGAAATCCTGCTTCAAATTTGGATTTACATTTCATAAAAAAATTTATTCATGATCTTCGAAACTCTTATGCATTTTCAATATTTGGATGATAGTTTTCAAATATGAGAAAAATACTGTAAGAAATCATCCTGAAATTTTTATTTCTTGTTAAGATTCGAAGTTTTTAAAATTATTTCTTCTGCAGAGATCGAACAAAACAAAGCTTTAAATGGCGATCTTTATTTGAAAACTCAGAATTATCATATTTATATTTTGATTCAGTTTTACAAGTTGGATTAAAAATAAATAACTTAGATAATAAGTTCAGGTTGAAACCGAAAACCTCATACTTTGAGTTTTGCAGAATTATTTTCGCACATAGCCAGCAAGGTTGTCGAAATCGCAGAAAAATCTGTAATTTCACAGAATTTTGAGTCACAGAATTTTGGAATATTCACAAATTTCACAGAATTTTAAAATTTCGAATGGATTTTCAAAATTATAATTTTTTGATCAAAATTAAATTAAGATTTCTTAAGAAATAATGCGAAAAAGAAATAAATTGGAAAAAAATTGTATGAAAGCATCTATGCAACAAAACTGCATACAATATCATTGCACAAAAACTATAAATCAAGTAATTTTTTATCGAAAAATTCAATTAAATCAAGAATACAAAAGGTGAAATATCTTCTAATCTTTTATCTTCCAAAATTTGTTTTTTGGTCTTGTGATCTTTGGAATATTTGATTTTTTTTTTCGAAGTTTATATAAAATACTTCAAACTTTATTTATTCTCCCCTTCGGGTTTTTTGGAAATTTCGAAGGGGGGATGACAAAAGAAGAAATAGATATTTGTTCTAGCCTAATCGAATCTTACCTCTTTTCAATTTAACATTCCAAAACCCAGATAATATCTGGGCAAATCTGAAAAAAATTTCAGGTCATAATCCAAAATATTTTAACGAAAATTTGAGACACAAAATATTTGAAATCCAATAAATTTTTCGAAACAGATTTGCAGCGTTCAATTCGTTTAAGGCATCCGAAAAAAGAATTTTGTTTATTTTGATGAAACAAACTTTAAAAAGAACTTTTTCGAACGTGTAAATCAAAACTGAATTTGTGATATTTGTTTATTTTACCAAATATTGTAAAATCCGGGGAAAATCCGAGCAATTTTCTCGAATATCCAGGCATTCGGGACGGACCGGACTTTTCTCGAAAATTACGTTGCAAAATCGGACAAGCCTTGATAAATCCAGACAATTTGGAATGCTTGATCATTATTGAGTCGACTTTGGAAATAAATTTCACCCCTTGGTTCATTTTTCAAATTTAGAACTGGAATTTAGATTTTGAATCGATATCTAAATTCTAAAACAAATAAAAAATTTAAGTTTGAACCGCAAATGTTTCATCTCTCACTTTTTCACTTTGAAAATTAATTTATTTTCATGTATGGTTGAAATTTTTGAATTCAACCAAACATTTTGTTGTTTAGTTTGGTTATATTATATGAGCCTAGAGTTTTTTTTTCTCAATAAATTGAAGATTTACTAAAAAAAACTTTCTCTTGCTCTAATCAAAAGCCTTAATCAACCAGATTCTTGAGCACATCCAGAGCCTATAAACATCGATAAAAGTTGCTGGTCATTTTATTTACTTTTGCTTCAGTATACGCCATAATTGCCAAAATTGTCGAAATTGTCAAAATTGTCAAAATTGTCAAAATTGTCAAAATTGTCAAAATTGTCAAAATTGTCAAAATTGTCCAAATTGTCAATTGTCAAAATTGTCAAAATTGTCTAAATTGTCTTAATTGTCTTAATTGTCTTAATTGTCTTAATTGTCAAAATTGTCTTAATTGTCTAAATTGTCTAAATTGTCAAAATTGTCAAAATTATCAATATTGTCAAAACTGTCGAAATTGTTAAAATTGTCAAAATTTTCAAAATTGTCAAAATTGTGAAAATGGTCATTATTGTTTAAATTGTCAACATAAATTGTCCAAATGAGAAAATTGTTAAAAATGTCAAATAGTGAAAATTATCAAAACTTGCTAAATTTTCAACTGGAAAACTGATGTTTTTACAATTTAAGAACAATTCCTCTTGAGCACTCAAAAGTCTCGAGAAAAAGGGAGGCGTTAAAATCTTTAGGAATCTAAAAAAAATAATCACAATCCTTTTCAGATTGAACTTTTTTTTCGATTACATACTTTTGAATTGCTAGCTTCGGTTCAATTACTCCAAACGGTAGGATGCATAATAATTAGATTGATTTAGAAAAATTATCTTCCTGTACTTTTCTCCATTTTTCTGGGCAGTAACTTTTATCAATTAGAATCGTGGTCTCGTTCGTTCCTCGGGCCAGAGTTGGTTGATCCCAAGCCTTGATCGTTGGAAAATCAAGCTTTTAGTCGATGGAGGAAACAGAATAAAAGCCTTCAACGATGAGTTTCTACAGCTTTCAGCTGGGTTAAGGTTGTGGGTAAGCTATATGTTGGTACTGAAATTTTCCCAGCAGCATCAGCAAAAATAAACCGGTAGGGTCTCAAGACGAACTTCTACACTTGAAGAGCATGAGAATGCGTTTTCTGTTGAATTATTCTTCCACCCCATTAGAGAAGACGTGAGGTTTAAGTTGTGTATATTAAATTTTTCTCTCTTCTGTTTCTTGTTTTTTTATGAGAACTTTTACTCATACCCACAGCAATTGGAGTCATTCTCAATGGATTAGAGTTAAAATATAAAAAAAACCACACTCATTGTGATTGAATTTGTAGACTTTGTAACAGAAGGAGAGAAGAAAAAACAAGATTTCCTGCAACAAACCAATTAGTTTCGTTCTTCGGGGCAAACCACAAAAAGCTCATGAACTTGAAAACCGTTGTGGAGTGCCTGGTTGCGTCGATTGTTTCTAAACCTGAATTTGTAAGCCAACTGGTGGGCTTCCTCCATTTTTTTTTGCTACTGAGCTGTTATTCATATTTTCAGGTGGGTAGAAAACCCACCCATAAGTTGATAAACAGAGGCAGCTTCTTCACTGAGAGAACGAAACTAAAAAAAACAGTCAAGCAAAAGCCGGTACGGTTGCTGTTTCTGTATCTTCAATGATTCCATGTAGAGATGTGGTTTTGTGGTCCCTCTAGCTAGCCCCCCACAAACATGTATCTACGGATCCAAAACCTACGGTATCCGGTCGAATTAAAGATTGACCAACAACAAGACGAGCTATAACCTTTTCAGAGCTCATGTTTCAAGGGGTACTGTTACAAAAAAAGGAATAAAAAAGTCTATAGAAGCTGAGGAAGATGCATCGGCGTTGTTTCGAAACGTTGTGAGTAAGTTCATGATATCCAAGTAAGCTGACATTTTTGACATTTTTTGACATTTCACACATTTGACAATTTTGACAATTTTTGACAATTTTGACAATTTTGACAATTTTGACAATTTTGACAATTTTGACAATTTTGACAATTTTGACAATTTTGACAATTTTGACAATTTTGACAATTTTGACAATTTTGACAATTTTGACAATTTTGACAATTTTGACAATTTTGACAATTTTGACAATTTTGACAATTTTGACAATTTTGACAATTTTGACAATTTTGACATTTTTGACATTTTGAAATTTTTGACATTTTTGACATTTTTGACATTTTTGACATTTTTGACATTTTTGACATTTTTGACATTTTTGACATTTTTGACATTTTTGACAATTTTGACATTTTTGACATTTTGAAGTTTTTGACATTTTTGACATTTTTGACATTTTTGACATTTTTGACATTTTTGACATTTTTGACATTTTTGACATTTTTGACATTTTTGACATTTTTGACATTTTTGACATTTTTGACATTTTTGACATTTTGACATTTTTGACATTTTTGACATTTTTGACATTTTTGACATTTTTGACATTTTTGACATTTTTGACATTTTTGACATTTTTGACATTTTTGACATTTTTGACATTTTTGACATTTTTGACATTTTTGACATTTTTGACATTTTTGACATTTTTGACATTTTTGACATTTTTGACATTTTTGACATTTTTGACATTTTTGACATTTTTGACATTTTTGACATTTTTGACATTTTTGACATTTTTGACATTTTTGACATTTTTGACATTTTTGACATTTTTGACATTTTTGACATTTTTGACATTTTTGACATTTTTGACATTTTTGACATTTTTGACATTTTTGACATTTTTGACATTTTTGACATTTTTGACATTTTTGACATTTTTGACATTTTTGCCATTTTTGACATTTTGACATTTTTAAAATTTTATAAATTTTCGACATTTTTGATCAAATTGATCATTTTGACATTTTTAAATATTTTTACAATTTTGTCAATTTTGACAATTCTGATAATTTTGCTATTTTTGACGTTTTTGACATTTTAGACATTTTCGACATTTTTCACATTTTTGACAATAATGACATTTTGATAATTTTGACAATTATGAAAATTTTGATAACTTTGGCTATTTTGACAATTTTGACAATTTTGACAATTTTGATCATTTTAGCAATTTTGACAATATTGATAATTTTTTTAATTTTGGGCAATCCTCACAATTAAGGCAATTTTGAAAATTTGGACAATTTTGACAATTTTGACAATTTTGACAATTTTGACAATTTTGACAATTTTGACAATTTTGACAATTTTGACAATTTTGACAATTTTGACAATTTTGACAATTTTGACAATTTTGACAATTTTGACAATTTTGACAATTTTGACAATTTTGACAGTTTTAACAATTTTGACAATTTTGACAGTTTCGACAATTTTGACAATTTTGTCAATTTTGACAATTTTGACTATTTTGATAGTTTTGATAGTTTTGACAGTTTTGACAAATTTGACAATTTTGACAATTTTAACAATATTGATAATTTTGTCAATTTTGACAATTTTGACAACTTTGACAATTTCGACAATTTTGACAATTTTGACAATTTTGACAATTTTGACAATTTTGACAATTTTGACAATTTTGACAATTTTGACAATTTTGACAATTTTGACAATTTTGACAATTTTGACAATTTTGACAATTTTGACAATTTTGACAATTTTGACAATTTTGACAATTTTGACAATTTTGACAATTTTGACAATTTTGACAATTTTGACAATTTTGACAATTTTGACAATTTTGACAATTTTGACAATTTTGACAATTTTGACAATTTTGACAATTTTGACAATTTTGACAATTTTGACAATTTTGACAATTTTGACAATTTTGACAATTTTGACAATTTTGACAATTTTGACAATTTTGACGATTTTGATAATTTTGACAATTTTGACAATTTTGACAATTTTGACAATTTTGACAATTTTGACAATTTTGACAATATGAACAATTTTGACAATTTTGACAATTTTGATAATTTTGACAAAATTGACAATTTTGACAATTTCGACAATTTTGACAATTTTGTTAGTTTTGACAATTTTCACAATTTTACAATTTTCACAATTTTTGACATTTTTAACAATTTTGACAATTTTTACTTGTATTAGTAAACTATTTTAATAGTAGAATAAAAAGTTTTAGCAATTTTGTTATTTTGATCAAAACTAATCATTTGCTTTTTCTCTAATTCCAGGTATGTCTGCAATCTTTCACAAGAATCTATATCTCGATAAACTTCAGATAAGTAAGATTTGAATCACAACATTTAAGATTTGTTCGATACAAGACTTAAAGTAATTCAAATTTTGAATAACAATATCTTTTGGCCTACTCTAAGAAACTATAAAAAGTGTCTTTCATTTTAGAATCCAAAAATATTGTGAATGAAAGTAGTTTTGTCACAAATTTGAATTTATGAACTGATAACCAGTATTTTCAACAAACTTAGACTGTCCCAATCCATCCCAGAGCTGCATCCAAAAAAGAATGTCACCAAAACCATTCGGTTACATCATAATCATCATCGGAGCCACTCCTAGCCGAGAGATCACACCCCTGTTTGAAAGTCAATTTTGTTGGCTCTCCAACATCAATCGAAATGCATTTTCCCACAGCTTTTCGAATGGAAACAGCAAAACTAAAAAACGCATTTCAATCATCAAATCAAAAAGGCAGCAAAAATAGACAGACAGAGCTGCTGCTCATTCGTTTCAAAAAAACGCACCATCGTATCGATCTGATCTATCCTGTATATGTACACAACAGCTTTCCTTTCTCTCTTCCAGTTTCGAACAATCGTGTCACACCCCTCGGCTAGATTTTCGATCGACGACGAGGGGCTCATCGATTGGCACCTGATCGAGCGTGATCACGCGTCGTCGACAAAAAGCAACTGTTGGCGATCGAGGGGAGTTTTCCAATTTACGCTGCACTAAACACTTTTCCATCAGCGGAGAGCGATTGATGATTTGAACACACCCGCACCAACTATCTGCGATGGTTGATTCAAACAGGCGTGTCGTGTGACATCGTGCGTGAATCTGACATAACCTGGCTAACTTAAAACCAACGGAATGTGTGTGGTGTCCGCATATTGTGTGTGTACCCTTTTTCAGGGATCAATTTCGCACCAATCAGTTCTCCATTGAGGCAGAAACTAGGGGTGTCCAATTGTGTTATTGAGCGAGCTGAGCTCGCGTGTAATGAGCTTTCCTACGATACGGTTGCAGGTTAAAGTTTCTTGATTTATTTGGTTCAACAAAACAGAGAGACTGACCAAACATAAGTTGGATGAAGTGTTTCGAAAGGTTTTTCTGAAATTTGAAGCGGTAGTTGTTTGATGAAAAAAGTAATGGCAAAAAAGGTTTCAAATGTACACCTTAGAAGTGAGGAAAAGGACTGGATTGATTCCAAATTTGCATAGAGTTTGAGACTGATTTTTTCAACAGTTGAAAAAATATTCGTAAACTTTTAGCATTAGGAAAAAAACATTCAAAATCGACAAAAAAGAGTAATTTTAGATTTTAATTACAGAGCAAATTCAAGTTCACAGAAGAATTTTTCTTCACAAAATTGAAACAAAATTTTTAAAAAATATCCAGCTCTTTTTTATTGGCTCGTCGAGAGATAATAAACTTGCATATGTTTTAAATTTCTTTGTTGCTGATTATTTCTAATTTTATGACTGAATGACCAAACAACTTTCTTTTCATGTAAGTTTCTGATATTCTGACTTTCTGACTTCCTGATTTTACACTGTTTGACTTCTTTTCAAATGTATGTTTTTTGATTTTCTGACTTTTTGACTTTTGGACTTTCTGACTTTCTGACTTTCTGACTTTCTTACTTTCTGACTTTCTGACTTTTTGACTTTCTAACTTTCTGACTTTCTGACTTTTTGATTTTCCGACTTTCTGACTTTTTGACTTTTTGTCTTTTTGACTTTTTGACTTTTTGACTTTTTGACTTTTTGACTTTTTGACTTTTTGACATTCTGACTTTTTGACTTTTTACTTTTTGACTTTTTGACTTTTTGACTTTTTGACTTTCTGACTTTCTGACTTTCTGACTTTCTGACTTTCTGACTTTCTGACTTTCTGACTTTCTGACTTTCTGACTTTCTGACTTTCTGACTTTCTGACTTTCTGACTTTCTGACTTTCTGACTTTCTGACTTTCTGACTTTCTGACTTTCTGACTTTCTGACTTTCTGACTTTCTGACTTTCTGACTTTCTGACTTTCTGACTTTCTGACTTTTTGAATTTCTGATTTTTTGACTTCCTGATTCTGATTGCCCGACGTAGTGAATTTTTGATCATCTGTCTTCAAGACTTTTTGACTTTCTTACTTTCTGCCTTTCTGACTTTCTGACTTTCTGACCTTCTGATAATTCCGAATTTTAAACTTTCTGACTTTCTGACTTTCTGACTTTTCTGACTTTCTGACTTTCTGACTTTCTGACTTTCTAACTTTCTGACTTTCTGAATTTCTGAATTTCTGACTTTTTGACTTTTTGACTTTTTGACTTTTTGACTTTTTGACTTTCTGACCTTCTGTAAATTATGACTTTTATACTTATTGACTTTCTGATTTTCTGACATTTTGACTTACTGACTTTCTGACTTTCTGACCTTCTGACTTTCTGACTTTCTGACTTTCTGATTTTCTGACTTTCTGATTTTCCGACTTTCTGACTTTCTGGCCTTCTGATACTTCTGATTTACTGACTTTCTGACTTTCTGACTTTCTGACTTTCTGACTTTCTGACTTTCTGACTTTCTGACTTTCTGGCTTTCTGACTTTCTGACCTTCTGACAATCTGACTTTCTGACTTTCTGACTTTCTGACATTCTGATTTTCTGACTTTCTGACTTACTGACTTTCTGACTTTCTGACACTTTCTGATTTTCTGATTTTTTGACTTTCTGATTTTCTAACTTTCTGACTTTCTGACTTTCTGACTTTCTGATTTTCTGACTATCTGACCTTCTGACTTTCTGACTTTCTGACTTTCTGATTTTCTGACGTTCTGACTTTCTGACTTTCTGACTTTCTGATTTTCTGACTTTCTGACTTTCTGACTTTCTGACTTTCTGACTTTCTGACTTTCTGACTTTCTGAATTTCTGACTTTCTGAGTTTCTGACTTTCTGACCTACTGACAATTCTGAATTTGACTTTATAACCTTCTGACTTTCTGACTTTCTGCTTTCTGGCTTTCTAACTTTCTGATTTTTCGACTTTCTGACTTTCTTATTTTTTGACATTTTGACATTCTGAATTTCTGACTTTCGTACTTACTGACTTCCTGAATTTTTGACATTTAGACTTTCTGTTTGCCTTAAGTAGTGACTTTTTGAGTATCGGTTTTTCTGATTTTCTGACTTTCTGATTTTCTGTTTTTCTGACTTTCTGACTTTCTGACTTTCTGACTTTCTGACTTTCTGACTTTCTGATTTTCTGACTTTATGACTTTTTGACTTCTGACTTTCTGACTTTCTGACTTTCTGACTTTTTGACTTTCTGACTTTCTGATTTTCTGACTTTCTGACTTTCTGACTTTCTGACTTTCTGACTTTCTGACTTTCTGACTTTTTGACTTTCTGACTTTCTGACTTTCTGACTTTCTGACTTTCTGACTTTCTGACTTTCTGAATTTCTGACTTTCTGACTTTCTGACTTTCTGACTTTCTGACTTTCTCACTTTCTGACTTTCTGACTTACTGATTTACTGACTTTCTGACTTTCTAACTTTCTGACTTTCTGACTTTCTGACTTTCTGACTTCCTAACTTTCTGACTTTCTGACTTTTTGACTTTTTGACTTTTTGACTTTATGACTTTCTGACTTTCTGACTTCCTGACTTTCTGACTTTCTGACTTTCTGACATTCTGACTTCCTAAATTTCTGACTTTCTTACTTACTGACAACTTACTTTTGAATATGACCTTTCAGATTTTTTGACTTTATGACTTTTTGAATTTTGAAAATCAGAAACTCTGAAATCCAGAAAATAAGAAAGTCAGCAATTTAACAAGTCGGAAAAAATATGAAAATTCATATTCCAAAGTGAGAAAATCAGAAAATAAGACAGTTGGAATGTCAGAAAGTCAGAAGGTCAGAATATCAGAAAGTCTGAAAGTCAGAACTTTTTGATTATCTGACTTTCTTACTTTCCGACTTCCTGAATGCCTGACGGCCTGACTCTCTGATAATCTTTCCTTCTGACTTTCTGACTTTCTGACTTCTTGACTTTTTGACGTTCTTACTTTCTGGCTTATCAACTTTCTGATTTTCTGTATTTTGAGTTTTTTCTTTCAGATTTTTTGACATTATAACTTTTTTTAGTCTGAAAGTCAGAAAGTCATTCTGTCATAATTCTGATTTATTAAATTTTTTACTGTCTGTCTTTATTACTTAAAATTTTCTGGCTTTCTGACTTTTTTGATTTTATGACATTCTAAATGTTTTGACATTCTGACTTGTTGATTTTCTAATTTTTTCGCTTTTTGAATTCTCTCATTTTTCTGACTTCAAGACTTTCTAACGTTCTGACTTTTAACATGTCTGACTTTTTGACTTTATAAAAATCTTAATTTTAAAATTTTTTATTTTTAAAATAGCTTATCTTCTGATTTTTTGATTATCTTGTTTTTTTCTGACTCTCTGACTTATTCTCTGATTTTTTTGACTTTCTGACCATCTAACTTCCGGATTTTCCCACTTGCTGACTCCTGGACTTTCTAATTTTCAGAATGTCTGATTTTCTGATCTACTATCTTTTTAATTATTTTACATTTTTAGACTTTTTACTTATCTTACTTTTTAGTTTTCTGACATTCTTGCATATGGACTTTCTGAATCTCTCGTTAATCACTTTTTAATACGTTCGTCGCTAAGAGTGCGTGACGCAAAATACGTCTTTTGAAAAGTCATTTCTCAAATTTTGAGATCAATTTTTTTTTTATTATCTCAGAATATAACCATGTTCTCCTCTGTTATTTTGCGGAAATTTGGAGCCAAAATGATATTTCCCGTTGATGCTTTGGCTTTTCATAGATGGATATTTTTTGAGTGGGTGAAGCTTGGCGACGAACGTTTTTGTTTTCTGACTTTTTGATGATATGATTCTTCAATCGAGCTTCTTTAAAAAAGTTTGGATTAATTCAAAATTGTTCCTGCATTTTTCAATAATGCATATCTTTTTGGATTGTTCAATTTAAACATATTCTGGTTTCGAGAATTTTTTTAAGTGTCTGACGGTTTTCCGTTGGTGACGGTCTCATTTTCTTCCAAAATGCTGCTTATTATAAATGTTAGTAAATTTTATGATTTTCCATTAGCTTAAAAAAAAATTAATAATGCTTTAATATAAGGGTGCAAGATTTCCCGGTTTTATCCGGGTTTGCCCAATTTTTTTTATAAAATTTGGAAATTTTTTTTGTGGAATTTGGATTTTTCATTTTTTTTTATCATTCTCAAATCAAACTCGAACAACCAAAATGTGTTTTTTATGCGTCCAAAACAAATTGAATAAAAATAATCATAAATAGTTTTTGAGGGCCTAAAATATGATTTGGAATCTGTTGAAAACAATTGATGAAAAGAAAAGTTTTTTAAGTTTATTTTATTTTATTGTTGTTTAGTAACTTCTGGGTTTTGACCAAATTTGCCCGAATACAGCCCGGGTTTTGGTCGATAATTTTGAAATCAAATACCCGAGTTTTGCCAGGTTTTTTAGAAAAAATAGCCCGTATATGATTCTGGCAACTTTATATTAATGAATCTCAATACAGTTTCTGATATTTTTTTTTAAAAAAAATTCTGATAATCTTCTATTGGGTTTAGAATATTTTTCGGTTGATTTTGAATGATTTGTTGACAATAAACTGATTTTTTTTAGCAATGATATTCTGACGATTTCCGGGTGATGTTTTGATGATTATCATATAAATTTGAGGCATTTTCCTGATTATTTTCATTTAACGCTCTGATGTTTTTTTGTCTGTTCTGTTTATTAATATTGTGATTTCTTGATGTTTTGTAGATTTTAGACGTTTTTTTTATTTCCTGTTAATCTAAATTTGAGTAATTTATTGATGGTTCTCTGGTAATCTTTTGACAATCTTTTGTACTTTTCTTATGGCTTTCGATCATTTTCTGATAAACTTCTAACTATCAGTTATTTCACGACAATTCGATGTTTTTTTTATGAATCTACAATCTAGCATTATTGCACTCAAAATCCAGTGCAAAGTTTATATTTTAATGTTAGAAAATCGGAGAAAATGGGAGTTGCCAAAAAGTTCGAAAAACAGCTACCTTTGAAAATTCATCAAAAAATCTGTGTTTCATGTTTTGAGAATAAAAAAAAAAGGCCAAAATGTGTCAAAATACTTCAACTTTACAATTCTCTTTTCAAATTTTATTCACTGTAACTAAAACAATTTTGAAGGGTCTTTGATTGATAAGTAAGGTTTTTACACATTTTTTTTTAACATTTTTTTGTGTTCATGATCTTGAAAAAATTAAAAAAATATGCTTGCAAGCAACGTCTAGCTTCTTAATTCAGCTTTCTTGGACACTGAGTGAAATTTTTTCGAGAATTTCGATGTTGATATGTAATCTTTTTTCAGAAGCATTTTTTTCGGATTTATTTTTTCTAAAACTTTGTATACTGGAGAATTGAAGTGTTGTAGCTGAATATAGTCTGTTTGGAGATTATATTATACTCACATAACTAGGTTTCTAAAGCCGACAACCGTGGCCAAGAAGATAGCTTTCAAGTCTTCGAAGCCAGAGGTCATGAAATCGAATCTTGGTCACGGAACACATAGGACTCTTTCTGTCGTCTGGTGGTTTTAGCATTTGTGAGATGCTAGCCATCATATCAATGAAAGATGTTTGCCTTAGAATGAAGTACTAAATTAGATCTCTTAAAAGAAACGTGAAGTTTCACTGAAAATTTATATGTGTGTTCGTCATGAAAAAAAACTATTCATATATAGCGAATTTAAGCAAGGAGTGTCAAATTGACACTCAAGGTTTGATTAGGGAGTTTTTTTTAGCTGGACCTTCAGGGTGCGTCCATGAAAAAAGTTATGATGCGAAATCAAAAATTTGATGAATTTATTGAGGGTCCCAGGAGTGTTTTTTTTTTTTAAATTTGGATGCACCTGATTAAAGATACAAGCCGCCAATCTTCCAAAAGTGTCATATTGTCACTCAAAAGCGGATTAAGTTCTTATAATGATCTTCTGATAATCTTCTAATCTCATATGATAATTTTTTCCATAACTTATTTTTCAACATATGCAACTTGAATGCAGAACTGTAGATACAGACATTTCGCCTAGGGTAACCGAACATTCCTGGAAGTTGCAAATTCCTAAACATCTGACACCACCAATCGTAAAGTCATCAACTAAGGTCAACACCATTTGGCTCAAGAGAACGGCAAATTTGCGAAGGAGAGACAGAAAAAGATAATCAAACATCGACCAATTTTAACGGAGTTTTCCAAATTGACATTTAATCTGACACCTCCGAGCCCCCGGAAAGGTCACCAATTAACAGTAGCCAGTTTTAATCCCTGAACAAATCGGTCGAAAATATGTGTGTGTATTGCAGCGAAAAGAGCTACCGGATTCCGAAAATTTCAACATACACGCTGTTCGTTTCCGTTTGTCTTTGTTTACGATTTTCCTTTGCTTGATTGGATCGGTTGGGTGTTCGTTTGACATTGACAAACTAGTGGAGGACGAGCTTATGCAGGGTGAAGCGATTAGCCGTCTGGATGTCAAAAGTTAGCTCTCACAACTTATTGTCATTGAACAAACCTAATAAAAAATGTGTAAGTTGTTGTCAAAATTTAGTGAGAATTGAAATAAGATTTATGAAGAAGAGTATAGTATTAGAAGGTGTTCACATGTGGATTATACTGGTGAAAACTACAAATTCGATACTAAAAAGGGGTCTTCCTTCCATATAAGCTTCCATAACATGAATCAAACCCATTCATGAAACGGGGCACCACCCAGATTTAATTTCAAGTACCGTGTGGTGGTATGTTGTCTGACATGTGTAATTAATGGATATGGTACCTCGTTCGATAGGATCTCCTCTCTCAAAATAAGACGGATTAAATCACTGAAACCAATCCCTCTCCATTGATGGGAATAAAAAGCGGAGACGCTCACCTCATCACGTGAATGGTGGTTGTGTCATCAAAAATCAATTTTCCTCACGCGCGCCACCATCAAAGCATGAACATTGCGTTCGTTTCGTCAAAAGAGGGCGCGCAGCCTCTTTTTGTAAAAAAAAGTAATACAAATTGAATGCGTGCTTGACGGATGCCTCGATCTTCACGTTTTTCTTCCTCCGAACTTTGTTTTGGGTGTACTTTGCAGAGATCATCGGCGGATGCTGTCATTGCGTGCAGACGATGCTGCTAATGTTAAAAAATGAGGAGATCATTGTAACCATCTCTTACCGGTTACTCGGAACTCTCAACCTGAGCCTAGCTAACTAGACTAACGAACTAGTCGAGCAGCAGATAGTGATCAATCTAGCTTCAGTCAACGGTAACAATTTTCTCATTAGGGTGTGTGGAATGGAATTCATTCCATACTGCATGAGTTGGTTCCGAAAGTGGAACAAAATTTAAAATTATTAACAGAAACGGAACCAGGAAACCCGGCTTTCAGACCTAGAATCTTTTTTTGTACTTTTTATTTTTGAAGAAGACATTAAATAAGACAATTAATACCATAAACAAATATTGAAGAAGATTTAAGAAGGAATAACGCTTTGGTTATTACATTCTCGAAACAGATACTAGAAAGTGGGGAAGATGTTCATAATGTGGCATGCGTTCCTATTTTGAGCTTTATTTCGATTGTTTGTGACATTATTTTCCACAAAAAAAAGTATTGTATTTTTTCGAGTACAGTCATTATTAAAGGAAAAACAATCTCGTGCCTACAAATAACTTTTCATCGATAAACATTGTGATTTTCTTGAATGAATAAAATCGCATGATAATTATTCTAGCTGTCAACAATTTTCATGAATCTTTTAACGGGTGTTAAATAAAAAATGAGAATGTTTTCAATACCTTTCAGTAACTCAAATAAAGAGCGTAAAATTTTCTTTCTCCAAGAAAATTGCTCTTTGGGCTCCCTAGAAACAGTAGGCGTGTTTGGTTTTGCTAGTTTGAATTTAGTCAAAGCAAAGATGGCGTCGAAACAGCACGTGCTCCGCGAACGCATTGTACGGTTCTACGAAACGCATTTCCAGCAAGGAAAAAAGTTCACGGTGGCACATTTAAAGGAAGAAAATGTACCTGTCAGTACGATATATCATATCCTGGCTCCCCTGAACTTAGAGCGGAAGGTCGGAAGTGGTCGTCCGGTGACGATAATGACGAAGCAGAGGATGACATCGTTAAAGAAGCTGTTTGACAACAAGGACGCTACCAGCCTGCGTGACGCCGGTCGGAAATATGGCTGCTCCCACGTATTGATCCATCGTACCCTCAAGATGGAAGGAATCGTCTGCAGGAAGAAGACGAGGTCGCCGGAGTACACGGAGGAGCAGATTGAGACGGTCAAATCACAGTGTCGGTGGATGACCAAAAAATATCGCGGGACGTCATTCGTTCTGGATGACGAAAGCTATTTTCCGCTGTCCAAAACGCATATTACAGGAAATGATAATCACTACTCCAGCTTCTTTGGCTCACTCAGTGCCCTAGTGTATAAAAACAATTGGAGGGCCAAGGACACGAAGCAACTGACTTCAAGAATCCGGAATTGTATCCGGAAAATGGACGTAAGTGCCGTACAACGTTCTTGTGAGAGCATCGCGACAAAGTTGCGTCGAACATCAGACCACGACTCTTAGATACTCAAACATTCACTGATATTTTTTTGAAGAAAATACATTATGTTTTTAAGGTGTGGGGTTGTGTGGATTATGGCCACAAATCATTCGCCTGCAAGGGCACTGATAGGAGTGGTTTGTATTGGCGATGCGGTGAAACCGGCCATCAGGCGGCTAGTTGCACCAAGGATGCAGAGTGTCTCCACTGCGGTGGAGGACACAGGGCTGGCAACCCTAGGTGCCCCGCCTTTCAAAGCCATCGGCTGCACCTTCGCGGGGATAAAGGCGGTCCAGCTCAACCTGAACCACTGCCACTCAGCACATCAGCTGTTGCGGCAGATGGCATTTGAGGAAAAGCTGGATGTGGCATTAGTGGCAGAACCGTATCGTAGGGCCTCGGATAGCAGGTATTGGGTAACTGATAAAGCCAAACTGACCGCGATATGGGTTACAGGAAGATACCCCATACAAGAGGTGGTGTCTGCTGGAGAAAAAGGCTTCGTGATAGCCAAGGTCAACGGGATCTCCGTCTGTAGATGCTACGCCCTCCCAGGCTTGTAAGTGGTCACCATCGTTTGAATTTTTCCGGAGACAACCACCACACATCGTTCGTGACAATCGTGGAGAGCGCAATCGTTTGATCGGAGAGCAAAAAAATGTCAAATGAAATTTTGATCTTTTTTGTGGTTAGTCGTTTGACTTTCATCCCTCTTGCGTAGATAATCGAGAAAATCATTCCACATTGTTCGACCAACACATCCAAACATCACCCGGTGCTGCAGAGTGGCGAATTTTTTTTCAACAGGAGGGAGTGAATAGAAAAGATTGCATTTGCTTATTGAGTCTATAAGTTCTGCTGCGTGAAAGAGATAGGCGATGTCGTAAACTGTCGGGAATTATGGTCGTTTGACCATCAAGTTATCCCTCTCGTGTACCAAGACACGAAATTTCGTTCGACAATCACACAAAGAAGAATGAATGTCATTTCGTTTGATGGTAGTCGACTGTTCGGCAAGTTTTCGGTCGCATTCGTTTGATGGCACGAACAATGAAACTGATAAAAGCAGGCTGTGCGACTGTCAGAGAAAATGTCGATGGTTTACAAGTCTGCGACCCCCCCCCCAGGTGGTCTCTGGAGAGGGGGCAGGAGCCCTGTGGTTATAGGCGGGGACTTCCACGCGTGGGCCGTAGAATGGGGTAGCCGCCTTACAAACCCCAGGGGACAGCTTCTACTAGAAGCCCTGGCAAGGCTGAACGTAGACCTGGAGGATGTAGGCAATACAAGGACCTACCACAGGAATGCGAGCGAGTCCATCATTGACGTCACCTTCAGTAGTCCGGGCTGGACGAGCGACTGGAGGGTAAGCGATGCGTTTACCGATAGCGATCACTTTGCGCTCCGGTATCTAGTGCGCACAAGAACGCGGGCAGGTAGTAGAGCTACGACAACAGGAGCATGCCTCTGGAAGACAACACAATTCGACCGGAACGTCTTTGTCAAAAGTTTTAAATTGAGAGCGGAACTTGGAAAACCTGTCCGCGGAAAACGTCCCTTACGTCGAGGGTCCCTTACGACTGGGATACGAGTGAGGAAGAGCAGATTTCGCTGGGGAAACTGCGCGACAACGCTAAGTCCCTTTAGCTGAACAAAGGTCTGGGTCCGGATGGCATCCCTAATGTAGCAGTGAAGGCCGCGCTCATGAAACATCCTGAAATTTTCCGGTCATCACTGCAACAGTACGTGGATGATAGGGTTTTCTCAGACATGTGGAAGCGGCAGCGATTGGTGCTCCTGCCAAAACAGGGCAAGCCACAAGGTGATCCATCTGCATATCGCCCGATATGTCTCCTGGATACTGCTGGAAAGGTGTTAGAGAAGGTGGTACAAAGCAGGATCCAGCTCTACACCGAAAGTGCGAACGGCCTATCCGATAAACAGTTCGGTTTTAGGAAAGGCCGCAGTACGATGGAATGGCATGCCATCAAAGAGGCAGACGAAGCCAGACTGAAGAAGAGGAAAAGAGACCGGTTTTGTGCAGTGGTCACCCTTGACGTGAAGAACGCCTTCAACAGCGTCAGATGGGCAGCGATTGCGTCGTCGCTCATTCATCTGAGGATTCCGGCATGTATCTGTAGGACGGTGGAGTGTTACTTCCGTAGCCGCCAACTACAGTATATGACCAGCGAGGGACTGAAACAGTGAGAGTCTCGGCAGAGGTTCCACAAGGATCGATAAATGGCTCGATATTGTGGAACATTGTCTACGCCGAACGGCTGAGACTGCGTCTCCCCACGGAAGTGACACTTGTGGGTTTCGCCGATGACGTGGTTCTTCTGGCATCGGTCCCATCAACCGAAGAGGTCCAGCTAATTGCCACAGTAGCTATCGAGAAGGTGGAAAGTTGGATGCGCTCCAAAAGCTTGCGTCTGGCTCACCACAAGACCGCGATGGTGCTGATCACCAACCTGATTTCAGCACAATCAGGGACGGTTGCAGCTGGACCGTGCGCAATTGAATCCAAGCGTGCGATCAAATACCTGGGGGTTTTTATCGACGACCGGCTGAGCTTTAAGGCCCACGTCGATTACGCCTGTAAAAGAGCGGAAATGGCGACAGCAGCCCTCTCACGGGCCATGTCGAATAACTCGCCAGAAGGAGGGTCCTAGCGAGTGTGAACTCGTCCATTTTGCGGTACGAAGCGGCAGCCTTGAGCAGGCAGTGTAACCTACAAAAGCTTTGCAGTGTGCAGCGCCTGATGAACCTACGAGTAATCAGCGCATACCAAACGGTGTCCTCGGTAGCTGCTAATTGTGGCGGGGGTCATGCCCATCTCGGTCTTGCTAGAGGAAGATATCTTCTGCTACGAGCACAGGCACATGCGCGATCGACATCATCGAGACACCTCGACAACTGGCAGCACCAGTGGGACAGCTCGGAACGTGGCCGGTGGATCCGCTTGATCCCTAACGTCGGATCCTGGATGGACCGGAGACATGGAGAGGTGGATTTCTGCATGATACAGTTCTTGACTGGTCACAGATGCTTCATGCAGTACTCCCATCGGTTTGAACACGTGGCCTCGCTATTCTGCCCAACCTGCGGGGACACAGTAGAGACACCAGAGCACGTAGTGTTCAACTGTCCGAGGTTCGAAGGGGTACGCGCTATCATGCTTGCCGTCTGCGGACCAGACTCTACAGCCGACAATATCGTGCGGAGGATGTGTGAGGATGCCAATACTTAGCGCGTGGTCAGCGATGGGTTCACCCGGATCATGACTGCCCAGCAGAGGGTTAGAACCAGCACCAGTTCGCGACCGGTGTTGGGTGACTCCTTCGTCGGTGAGCATCTGAGTAGTGTGCGTCCGATCCTGGCAGTAAATCATACAAAGATAAGACTCTACCTTCTGCGTATGCCGAGCTGTCTGGTACGTCGCGCGTCTTTGTGTAGGATACCTCCAACGTTACCGTCGCGGAGTATCTGAGTCGAACGCACCCTCTGCGACGGAGGCTGTGGGATAAGACTTGACCTTCTTCGCAGTCGAACTCGTAGGGGGGAGAGTATTTACGCCGCGAAATACTCTCGGGTAGGGTGACTTCACGTCGTCCGTCGGCGGGTGAGTCACTCGAGTCGGTGTAGGATGACGTCTTCGACGGGAATCATCCGAGTAGTTTCGTAAAGTTCCGGACGTGTGCTGTGACAGGCGCCTGTCCAGGATAAGCTGCTCTCGATTCGGCACACGGACGGGCATAGAGGAGAGGGCCTTGAGCCAAACCAAGCGGAGTCAAGATCTCGAGTGTTAGAGGAGAGGTCATTGGTCTTTTGCAGTGGTCTCGAGTTGCGAGCAAAGGCGGGACCTCGAGTCGTCAGAGGAGAGGTCCTTAGTCTTGAATCGTAACAAGAGGTAGGGTATATATGCTGGAGTTTTGACTCGATATTGAGTTAGCCGATGAGCGCTTAAGTGCGGAATTGGTCTCCTATTTTGGGAACAGCCTTCGATCTAATGGGAATTATGACCAGAGGCCCCAGGTGGACTTTATGGCGTAGGGGTACTTAGTATCATGAGTCGTCCAATTGTACCCATGGACCCAATCCGTAAAAAGGATTTACCACCTAGGTGACCAACTTATAAAGAAAAAAAAATATTCAAGGTGGTTGCGCTGGTAGCACAATGCTAGTAATTAGAAAGCTTATTGGAGTAGAGTCTGATTTATGGGTGTAGATAGAATCGAACGGTAATCTGAAGTAAGATTCGTTCGTTAGTTGCAGTCGGATCGGACTGAAGCAACGGACTTATTATAAAATATTCTTCCCTTTCGGAGATTGTGGAAAATCATGCATCAGCCTTCAGTAGTGATGGATCAGTTAGTTTTTGTAGTAAGTACATATTTAGAAACAGATTTCCGTATCTGACGAGAAAGTTGAATTTAGGCCGCACCGTCGAGAAAATCTAAATTATTTTCACACTCAACCGTGAAGTGGAAAATACCTACTGGCAGCATTAAACTGAAGTAATCTGCATGTTTCTCCTGAACCCGCAATGTCGAACTGCATGCAGTTTCTCTTTTCGAACCAATATTTCCAACATTTCTCCAGAAAATTGTTCCTTAAAACTGACACATGATTCGATAACTTATATGTTAACCAGAATTTGGAGTTCTGTTGGAGTCGATAAAACATAATCCCCCGCTTTGATGATGTATGTTAATTCTATAAAATCGAGGCGCCTCTGGTGCCGACATTGTTTATTAATCTTGCGAAAAATCCAAAAAGAGTGTCCTGTCTGTATTAAATAGTCTGTGCTTAAAGTCTAGAGCGAGAATAAAATCGCATTAAATAAGACGAAAAGATAATTGTCAACCCAAAGCTGATCAAAAGGTGTCGAAAGTACGGATTGCATTCGATTCGATCTAAGTAACGCGATTCACCCCTAAACGATGAGCTTCGATCGACCTCAAGTGTCATTAGGTCATTTGGACAAATCAGATCGCAGCATGCCTCGGGTTTCAACTCCATTGGCAGCGCAGTTGGTGAAGGAAATTCGAAATAAGAGCGCATACCGAGAAATCTTGAACGGTCTCGGATTCTCGTTACGGGAGCTAGGTCCAATCAGTCGAGAAAAAAATTGTGGCTGACAAAAAACTAATAGCAAACGCACGCGTATGGTGGCACACGACGTCGTTTGCTCCACTAACAAGGTACGTGTCAACTACTGTCATTCGAAAGCTTTCTGTAAACTGACTGATTTGTTGTTGGAACATGTGTAATCCTTAGGAAGAGAAACAGACAGACACACATAGAGAGACCCGAAAGAGCCCATTTGGTGATGCACGGAGGTCGATCGGTCGGTTGCACTCCTAAAATGGATTATGTCAGAGACGCTCTACCCAAAAAAAGAGGAAAAGAAGATTGAAACGAAGTTCAGCCTGTCGAATGCTGCTGAGTTGGGACCGCGTAGTCGGTTAATTAACCATCGCTAAATGGCCTCCGGGTACACTTTTCTGGCTGCCATACAATGTTTGTTTACTTGAAAGGGAACGGAGATACACCAGAAAACTAGGTAAATACCTAGTTAAACATACGAAATTAAGCGTCGTGAATCCTTTTAAGCATTCGGAGTTAAATACCGGTAAGTACCCGGCGACTAAGCCACGGATGCTCCACTAGGGGGCCAGGGTCTGGCCATTCGTTTTGTGAGGTCTTTGGTCGTTGCCATTTGTCAATTGAGGTTCAATTTGTCGTCGTACAATTTGTGTCGTTTGTTGTGTTTTTTTTTCTGTTTATGCTCTTAGCGTCTTGGAAGATCAGCGCAGAGGAAGGTAGCAACAACGTGATGTGCTCCCGGGTGTCATTGAACTATAAAGCAAAAATTTGGCGTACCTACATCGGTAATTGTCCGTTTTTTTATGAGTTTTCTGGTTGCACAACTGACTCGTTTTGAAGTTAGGATTTTCGGTGTTTGACATGTTGGATGGTTTCCTCGGCAAATTGTTTGTAAAAAATACACTGTAACTACCCAAGCAGCGTGTTCAATTGGTTCAAATTCACTTTTTAACTATTTGTTTTGGTAAATCCGTAGCACATCCATACATCATGGGCTTGTGATATAGCTCAATTGCCTTTTGAGCTGATGTCCGCGAGTTTGAGCCCCAGAGTAAACATTGAACACGATTTTAACAGATAAGGTTTTCACTAAATTTTGCGCCAACTGCAACGTTGATATAAAGTCGTAAAAAAGATGATAAAACGACTGAAATTGAAACAAAAAAATACACACATTGATGTTGTCGAGAAAAGAGTTAAACAGAGTTTCTAAATTTAAATCATAAAAGAAAATATTTCTTCATATTTGGTAAGAAATGTCCAAAAAAGTGTACGTGATTGTGAAACTTTTTACTAAGTTTACGAATTACGAAGATACTAGACTTATTATGGTTCTACTTAAGTGAAGGTTCAGTGACTGACCACACAATGATGCAGACTGGCAGTAGAAGACTGTAGAAGTATTTAACAAGGAACTCAAAGCAGGAGTCTGTCTCAGTAGATTTTTTTTAAATCCAAACTGAGTTCCATCTACCAGAATAATACCAGCTAGAATCACTTAGAGCTAAAGTCTCTCTTAAACAGAGATGCCAACGTGCCTGATTTTTCAGGATTTGCCTGATTTTTGAAGGTCTATCCTATAATCCTATAAGGTATAAGTCTCGTCTTTCTCCTGATTTTAAGAAATAAGTTTCATTTTGCCAAATTTTTCGGTTTTTACTGAAAATTTATACACATCCGTTCAAAACTCAATAGGAATTCAGTGCTTGCTCGTCGTCTCTCCAATAATCTTGAACTCATACTCATTAACTTCACACTCTGTTGGATCCAAATCTTCTATCAATGTTCTATAACTGGTTTAAGATGATTTTGGCGTCCTGAACTCGATTTTTTTGTCAGATTTTGTATATTGCATCCAGTTTTACTGATAAAGCTTCTAAAACAACAGTTTTAAGATAAATCAATTATTGATATCTTTTTATTATTTTTTACTTCTTTGTTGTAAACTGCAAAGCGTATCAACTTAAACTTTGAAAAATATCTCAAATTTATTTTGGTTTGAAATTTAGTTTGAATTCCGGAAAAATAAAAAATAAATTAAAAATTTGTAACTTCAAAGTCAAAACAACTTGATTATTGCGTAAAAACTTTAATATTTGAAAATCGTGTATTATTTTACAGTTTTGCCGAAAAAGTGCAAAAATCTCTTACCTATTTTCAAATGTTGTTTCGAAAACCAGGGCTGGTAGAATAAAATAATTGCATGTTTGGATTGCGCCTTCAAATGAGTTAAAATCTTTTTTAAAAATTTTGGTACCTCAGAAAGATTTGAATTTTGATGCCTTGTTTTATCTGCATCTTTATCCGAGTCAGTTTGACATTTCTAAAATATATGCGATTTTATGTGTAACAGTACTTGTAAGTAAATTTAAATTTATTGAAACTACAATATTCATCTTAGAACACTCCTTATGAAAAGCTGGACGTTTTACGGAAAAACATATCATGTTTTCGTCAATTGCATAAAGTTCAAAATAATAACTTTAGAAACGGAATGAATGATTGATTTGCGTTTCAATGTCAGAAACTTAGGCAAATGTACATTTTATCAAAATTATTTGACTAGAGAATTAATGACTGGAAAATATGATCGTCGTATTCAAGTATTCGTTCACATTTCTAGAGAAATCGGATTTTTTTCTCAAGTTTATAAAACTGATCTTGCGTATCTTTTGCTTCGAAAACTTTTGAAATTTGCCATATTTATGCTTAATTTCAAGAGAACTACTATGAAGAATGTTTGCAAAAGCTTTGATTAGTATCTCAAATATGGTCGGGATTCGACCAGATCGAACTGAACGCCATCAGCAGTTTTCTGAGACACTTGAGCTTAATTAACTAATATTTTTAACTTTGAACAAAATCTATAAAACTTATCATCCAGAACTAATAGTTTATAACCCAAGCAACACATCCTAGTGAATAAATTTACTTGTTTTGGTCTCGCAAACGAATAACATGAGTTTCAAAATCTGCAATTTAAAATTTTTCACATGGCGTTCAGTTCGGTCTGGTCGAAGCCAGGCCATATAACAGTTTGAAAAAAATCCAAAAAAATAAATTTTCAATCAACTGCCGAATCACATATTGGAAAAACGCTATATTTCGTCAGTTAAACGTGTGAAAGCTGGTTTTTTTTATATAGTAAACTAGTTGACCCGGTGTGCTTTGCTACACCTTTCAAAATCAAATGATATTTTCAGAAATTATTCAAATTTTTATTGTTTTAGTGGCATTACTTTAAATCAAATTATAACATAATTTATAAGCAATCACTATAAAATGAGAGCTGCAGCTGGAGTTTCGAATTTCAACACAAAGATAACTTAAACGAATATTCAAAATCTCGCTCTATAAATTTGTGTTAAAGATCTGATAATTTGAAGCTGTCTAGACGGTCTCAAATTAATCGCAAACCATCTAACTTATAAAATATGGTTGTTTTTTCTTGATATGTTCTGGATTTATGCTGAAAAACTGATAGGAGAGCCCCTCCCCTTTCCTTACCTTCACCCCCTGCTGAATGCAGGTCGTGATTTTTAATTATCATACCTAATTTTTTCGTTCCCAAAAATCCTATTTTATCAAATATAGTTTCATTGGTTGATAAGTTTTTAAGCTTTACAACAAAAATTTATATGGACCCTCCTCCTTTCTTCCCCTCTCTGCACTGTAAAGCGTAAGGATCTATAACAATCGTAGAAAGATATCTCGTAACCAAGTACCTTTCCATGCCATATTTGTTTCCATTTGTTGGCTTCGTTAGCATAAATTGAGAACATATGCTAACACAATTGTATTGGGCTCACCTCCCTCCTCCTATGTACCTACTCACTGAAAGGAGGATGGTGTTTCAGATAATCATAGAATCATATTAAAATAATTTCTCATGTTAAGTTTTGTCCATTTCTCGGATTTTGTAAAAAAAAAGAGTTAAATGCAAGCCTCCTGTTCCCTTCCTATATTCCCAATTCTATCATCTTACTGCAAGAAAGGAATTGTTTCACATAGAAAAAGTATTTTTCGTACTCAAAAACTTTTTGATGCCAAATTTGGTTTCATTTGCTCGATAAATTCTCGAGTTATGCAAAAAAAATTACATGGAAGCTCCCCCTTCCCTTTTAATATCTTTCCGCAGAAAAAAAAAAAGGGGGGCTTCAATTTATGACAGAAACATTTCTCGAATCCAAATACCCTCATATGCCAAATATGGTTAAATTTGCTCGATCAACTCTCCAGTTATACTGAAAATTGTAAGGGAGACCTTTCCTCCCCCTTTTCATCCACCTCTTTGAAGGAGTGAGGGATACCAAATATTCATAGAAGCACATCTCGTACCCAAATATGGTTCCATTCCAAATTTGGTTCCATTTGCTGTTGTATTTTTTTAGTTATGATGTAAAAATTGTATGAAACTCCCCTCCCTCTTTCCTTTCTCCCCGCTGGAAGAAGGAAGGAGTCTCAAACAATCATTAGAACATGTCACGTTCCCAAATACCCGCCCATGCCAAATTTGGTTCAATTTGCTTAATTAGTTTTTGAGTTATGTAAAAAATTATAAAAGAGGCCCCCTCCCTCCTTTATATCTCCCTACTGGAAAGAGGGAGGAGTCTCAAATAATCATAGATATTTTTTTCGTATCCAAATACCCTCCCATGCCAAATTTGGTTCCATTTGCTTTAATAGTTTATGAGTTATGGAGAAAAATATGAAAGAGGACCCTCCCCCTTTATACTGGAAAGAGGGAGGGGTCTAAAATAATCATTAAAATATTTTTCGTATCCAAATACCTTCCG